>NW_015168667.1:400011-441898 GCF_001447785.1 Gekko japonicus | reverse complement strand
CCTGGGATCATCTTACTGCAGAGGATGATTCCCAGACCTAACCTATCCCCCAACAATTGCCATGACAACCCCAAAAGGTGGGCATCCCCTTCCTCATTGGATTGGCTACTGGCCATGGCTGATCATAATGAGATTGGGGTTTATTTGTCTGATCCCTTGGAGGAGAGCTCAGTTTTTTCCCTTGCTCTCTCTTTCTGTCCTGGTTGCATTTTGGATGGACACTGAAATGATCCCTTGCCCTGCCACATGGTCTGAGGCAGAACAAAGGATTCTTTGGTGCAGCTGAGCACATGGATGCATCCTTGCACAAAGATGGGATTTCTGCTAAAGATCCCGTGGGATCTATTTGGACTGTATCTTTGGACATTCTTGACTATGGATCCTCCTGGTAATTATGCATCTATCTCTAATGTCTAGTTAGGGCTAAGAGCCATAGGTTTTCTTGTTTTGAAGTCTCATTATTCTGATTGCAAGTTCTGTACTAAATAAACTTTATTCTTGCTTACAAATATTGTCTGCTGGATGTGTGACTGACTCCAAGCCTATTTTCCTGTTGCCTGAACTGCTCACCAAAGTATGCTACCAGGATAAGAGTGTTCTTGTAATAAGTCCCAGAGGTCAGTGAAGAGTCTGAACCTTGCTCTTGCACTGGAAGGGGACTATAGTTGAAAAGGTTCTGGTGGCTATTGTCTTGAATCTAGAGAGCCTACCTCTCCTGGGTTCTTGTGTAAATTCATTGTTCCAGTAAGAGATTCTTTTCCCTCCCATTCCTGACTGGTCTGGGGAGGAGAGGAATCTTTACAGGGATGCTACAAATTTCACCACCCATAGTTTTGACTGGAAAAAATCCCTGCTTCAGTTTTGCCTCTCCTTCTGTGGATGTTTTTATACTTCAGTAATTTCCCTCATGCTGAATTTTCCCCTCATTCAGTGTTAACATTATTTCATGTCAGTTTAAGTGTATATAGTATATAATGTAAAAATGACATAAATTGTGCCAAAATAGCATAAAAGGAACACCATCAGGAATGAAGGGGGGGGGTTCTTAAGCTATGAATACAAAAAGAAAGGGGAGAGCATATTGTATTTGTACCTTCCACTTCGTAGTGGTTGAAACTGAAACATGCCAACATCAGTATATTTAAAGTGCACCTTAGTATTGTATTGAGTCGTTCTGTTCTTACTGGGTTGAAAAGGTTTGCCGCTTCATTCACCTAACAGACACACAACCTTTGATTTGTGTGAAGAAAGCACTGCCTTCTGCCCAGGGGTCATTTCGTAGAGCTCATTAGCATAACTTATTTGCATATGACACACCCCCTGACATCACCGGAAGTGTGTCAGAAGGCAACACCCACCGCTCAGGCTCCACTGGACTGTTTTGGATGGCTAGCTATTGGGGGGGGGGGACGTGCAGATCTGTCCTCACAGAGGAGGGAGAGCTTGTACCTGAATAAAACTTGGTCATAAAGGTGCCACTGGACTGTTTTCAACCCGGGGGCCGGGAGAGCTCTGCAACTTACCTGACTGCTTCTTGCTCTGACTGAGGGCTGCTGGGAGCAGGGGGTGGGGCTTGTTGCATGTGCCCAGCCCCCTGGGCTCTTTACTGCCGGAGCTCCGCTCCTTTGCGCTCCTGCAGGAAATGACCCCTGCTTCTGCCAGAGGAAAGAGAACGTGGCACTTCCCAGCCAACAGCAGGGAAATGAGTGATGCCTCTGCTGAATGTTAACGGGAATAGTCTGCAGTCCAGTGCAAGTCACACAACAGTCGCTGCAAGTATCTTGCTTTATATACTACATGGGCCCCCAACATGGTGCCCCTGGGTACCATGGAGTCCTCCAGCACCTTCTCTGGTGCCCAACAAATGTTTTTAGAAAGATGGTTGGGCCAGGTGGAGCTCCTGCCCAGCAGGGCTTTTGATTGGCCGTTAGAGATCCGATGGGCTGTGCAGATTTCAGCAGTAGCTGCCGCCACAGCACTGGTTTTATTCTCTCTCACACTCATTTTCCTCCAGTGTATAATTACTCCTCTTGTCCCCTGCACTCGGCCTTCCTCTGTGGCCGATTTAGCACATGTTACTTACCCCTGTTTACCGGCGGGGCAGTTTGCCCTGGACCGTTTAAACTGATTCCTCATTAGAGTTCTTGGCACGTGGCTGTTTTCAATCCGCTCCCGGAGTTTGATTTCCTTGGTGAGGTTCCCTGTGGCTTCCTGCGTCCTCCCACTCCCCTGTCTTTGCCCTCCTAATCCCTCCCCTTCCCCCTCCCACTTTTTCTTTGCGTGGCAACAGGAAACTTCTGGCAAATCAAGGATTGAGCTGAGCCGGAGCAAAACAGGGGAAGCTGTGGGTCAAAAGACGGCCGCGGGACAAATGGTGTGAAATTGACCAGAAGAAGCGGAGGGAAAGGAGGAGTGAGCCCGGGACAAAGGCTAGTGTGAAATCAGTCTGTGAGTCTGTGGCTCTGCCTCCTGCGATGGCCATTGTAGTTGCTCTGATCACCTCGTGTCAGAATTCGAAAGGTGCCCCAATATAATGGATCTTATTATTGCACTGAATGTTTAGGGATAATGACTCATCTATACTGTTTTTTAATTGTATTTTTGTATACCTCTTTTTGGGACAGTTTGGTTCCCAAAAGAAGAAAGAATTAGAATCCATAACCATATTTGTGCATGACAGGGGGAGAAAGACAGAGGTATTTGTAACTTGACGATCTTTTAAAGATGCTTCCAGTGAATGACAGGTGTGCATGATTAATTTCTGTGACTTCATAAGCTTCTTTTTTTTAATAAATATTTTTATTGATGTTCCACAATGATACATTCCACCTACAATCACATACTACTATAATAGGTTTTCTATATTTCATTTACATTTTACCGAGCAACTCTATTTTCAGAACCACATACATTTTCCTTCTACTCTATCATCAGAATACAAACAATTGCAATTACAGACCAGATTACAATTACACACATCCAATACTATCAGTTTTTACATTTCCCTCTCTTTCCACTCTCTTCTCTACTTTTGCTCCCCTGGGAAAAAACAAAAAAGATAAACATAGAGAAATAAAAAACCACTCAATTCTTTCCATTAATCCAGTTTTCATACCTTTTTCTTGTTATTTAATACTTTCACCTAAATGTTATCCTATTGCTCCTAAACGAATTCATTTTTCATATTTTGTTACACTTTTTAGCTTACTCACATCATTTCAGTACTCAATTCCATTATAATCATTTCTCTCCTTATTTTTGTGCTCTAAACACATATTACTTAATACTTTTTAAGAATCCACTTTCACTAAGACAAATAACACTAGCAAGGACCAAAGATATCTTAAGAACAGGTATTTTCATATCCTTTCACTCTTAATATATAATCTTATAACTAAACACCCAATCCATTATTGCATCATGATTACACCCCAACTCATACATACCCTATCAAGACTCTTAATTTTATAAACATTCATTATTTCTTGTACTCTAAACACAGAGTCACTATTTCTCTATTCATTCACTCCTATTCCATTAGACCAAAATCATATATAGAGCAGTTTAGAAAACCAACCAAGAAAAAAGAAAAAGAACAGAAACTTTAACAACCATTTTTACCATGGTCCTTTCATTTTGTTCTGTTCCATCACTCTTAATTATATTCTAATCAGCAAGCTTCCACTTTAGGGCATTTTCAAAACGTATCAAAATAATTTTAGCGACCATTTTCACCATGTTCACTTAATTTCATTTCACCACTCCTAAATTCATATCCTCTAACATTTTAAATTATATCCTAAAATATGGTCTTCCAATTAATCCAACCTATTCATTCAAATATACATCATTCCTTACATACATAAGTATATGCAATCAAAAATATATAACAAATTCATATAATTTAATTTGCCTTCTATAGCCCTGTAGTTTTTTGTCCTGCAGCAGCATATCTGTGTGTTGTTTCTCTAACATATTTATGCGAAGTTTCTCTTTACATCTATGATGCTTCTTTTCCCCTCTCTCAATTTCTTTTGGAAAGTCATATCTCCACACTATTTTGTTCTCACATCGTCCTTGTCTTGTCTTACTCCATTTCTTCTTCTGTATTAATTGAATTCTATGGCTTTTTCCCTTTCCCTTTCCTTTTATCTTCCTTCTCTTCCCTTGTTTTTTTTTACTTATTTTTATTTTTCCCATTTGGGTTGGGGAATAAAAATCTGGTAGTTCTGAGTCCTCTTTTATTTCCTGAAAGTCCCTTGTCTCATCCAGCTTACTTATGTTTGAGTCCAGCTTTTCAACTTTCTTTAGTGCGATGAGTGTCATTTAGGCATGCAAAGGCTTGTTTAATTCCCTCATTCATAGCCTTTTGGAATTCTTCTTTTAAAGTCTCTAGGAACTGCTCCACTGTTATATCCGTCAGTAATAAGTTATCCTCCAGCTTCTCCCCTCTCTCCTTTTTCCCTTTAGACGCAATTTTTACAGACAGTCCTTCAGCTGTAGAATGCAGCCTACAAACTTAGTACCAATTATCCGGCGGGCGAGGGGGGGGGGACTTACAATATTCTCAAAAAAAAAGGGTCTTTTCCCAAGGAAGTAACAAGTATTGCCCCAAATAAAAAGAAAGTCGTATTGTACTTAGCAACTTTTCCCATCTTCTGGCCGCTTTCCCTTCTAACGCTGACCACTTTCGAGGCACAAATTTCCTTAAAGACGTGTGACAATTCTTGAAGTTCTCTTCGTTGCTCATAGTCCAAAGTTATAATCCACTTTTAAAGATAAAAAGAACGGGTGGTCGTTTCTGGTGAACATGGCAGCCATGTTCGCTTGTTCCTTGCCTCAGCGTCGGGGCTGCTCTGGGCACCTCTCCTGCCCTGCCAGTTGCGGGGGAGGGCCAGAAAAATGCCCCCTGCACCAGCCTCCACCTCCGGGGAGCTGGTCGAGCTCCCCCGTCGTTTTGGGGGGGCTCAAATAAAGCAAAAACAGCTCGGGCGGGGACGGAGCCTATCGCGCTCCCACCCGCCCGTCGAAACGCCGTACCGGAAGTCTGACTTCATAAGCTTCTTGGTCCATCTTTCTGCTTGTTAGCAGCTTGTGGATCTTTACCAGGTTAGTTCTAAGGGTATAACGGTTTCTCTTTAAGCAAGCATTTTTTTTGTCTTAAGCTTGATAACTTTCTATAGCAAAGCTTAAAATAATTCAGCTAGTTGCTGCTCTTACAAATATCTTATACCATAATCTTAGTAAATATTCAGCTTTAAACAAAATATGAAGTCTAAAAAGTCAGAAGAGAGGGAGGGGGGGTCCTCTGTTACAGTGTACAGCTATGCTTTCGTTTACCCCAATTAGGCTTTTCTAAAAACATCTTGACCAATTATTCCTAATTTTCTTTGAAGTAAAGGATCTCACTATAAATCTCTAACTTTGACAATGGTGCTTCCTGCCATCACAATTAAAATTCCTTTCACTGGGCATCACACCAATTATAGATTCCAATAGTTCAATATTGATATGTTAAAGCATTCTAAACTTAAGGAAAGAGAAACCTAGTTTGATTTTTCCTCATTTAAAATTACTTAAAACTTCATAGCTGTAATTAACTCCTAAACTGTTTTCTTTGAAGCAAAGGCTGGAACATCGATCTTCACTTATAACAGGTCTAGCTGGGATGGTTTGTACCAGTCTAATCAAAAAAGCTGACATAAGAACACCTGCTCATTAGAAGATTCCTTTGCTGTCAATTAAATAAAATTTAAAACACTTGTTTCTACAATTCTGTTTAGTGGTTAACAGTTCGTTAATTCTCCTGGAGAATCTCAAAGAATCTCTCCCAAATATTCCTGGAACGTCAACAATAATCAATAAACAATCATTTGAACCCTTGAATTGTCCTCTATAGTTAAAATAAAATTTAATACCGGAACTGTTATATAATTAGTTTTAATCAATAATATTTTTACATATACAGTGTATAGTTGGAATAGATAAAAAGTTCTTATTTCTGTTCCTTGTATTTCCTTGATGATGCTGTAATCTTAATTATTATGCAAAAACTGTAAAAGGGGAGTTGAGAAATGAAGTATCTTAGAATTTATTTTATTTCTGTATAATGTACTACATATAATATGAATGTCCTTGAGTAATGTAAATATTCGTATATAATTATTTTAGTTTCTATTCCCTATTTAATCTCTTTTTTCCCTGTACACCTATTACTTTAAGAAAGAAAGAAAGAAAGAAAGAACTCTTAGTAACTGCATCAACCTGTTTATCACTCAGTTGTGGTCTGAGAGTAAAAAGTTCAACCTAGTATGTCAATGATAATCCCTTTTTCTCCATCAATACATTCTTGTCCAAGAGTAAAATTTTCAAACTTGTATGTCAATGATAATTCCATCCAGAACTGGTAAATCAGTCCCTTCTAAAACATCAATTTTAAGTGTGAAACTGACTGTGTGACTCTTAACATGAAACACAGGCATGCAAATCACCTTCTAATCTTTGTTACCTAGCTACTTTGTAAACCTATGGCAAAAGATGAATGCAACATAATAATCTGGGTACATAAGCCTCTGTTCCTGGTCATTTCTACCGTGCATTGCTGGAATGTCATTGTTTCCTTTCATGTTCGTCTGAGGTTCTGAACATCTGCTGAAGGGGGAAAGCATGTTTTCCACCGTGGATGGGGTTGCCACGTGTAAGAGTTCTGTTTCAGTTCCCACTTCCAGCTGAACAAGCCTAAAGCTCATGTTTGTGGCTGTGAAATGCTGCAGGCAATGTTTTAGTTTGCTGGTTGTGGCTCTCTCTGAATCCTAATGAATTTCTCCGTCAATTCATTTGCCAGGACTTTATTTGCAGAAGCTTTTATTTGTTTCATACTGTGGCCAAGCAGAAAGATCTCTATCCCTGCCGCTTCTTGATTTTGGACACCTTTGAATGAAAAGGCACCACAAAGGACTACAACAGCAATCCTAGAGTTCTTTCTTGAGACGAGTTACATAATCCACTTGAAATTAACACTCTTTACCCACCCTGTTGTGCTCCCATCAGGGATTCTCCTGCATCCTTTTCATTCTATGCCTAGACAAGAGGTAGACGTTCTAATCTGTTGAAAGGGCTAATCCACACACGCATGAACGTATCACTGGAGAACATGTTTCATGATGTCTGCCAGTTAAATATATGAGAAGCAAAAAAGAAAACACCACTGGCAAAAAATGAACACACAAGCAAATAAGCAAGTATATAATAATTAATTAAGCATAACAGTGAAATATAATATCACTCAATTGGCCAAAGTGCAATAATAAAGCATAATAGAAACAGAGTCTACAGACTATTATATACTTGCTTATTTGCTTGTGTATTCATTTTTTGCCAGTGGTGTTTTCTTTTTTGCTTCTTGCATTGTACACTGGCTTCCCCCCCCCCTTTTGGCAGTTAAATATATGAGTCACTTTGCTGGAAGATAGCATATGCAAAGAAATAAGAGGTGGCATAAAAGCCTGACTTGTGGTTATCTGAGAAGGCCATTCTACATATGTAGCTCATCACTTTATAGTATAGTAATTGGGAGATCAATGTGCATGTGCTAATTCATCTTTGTCAGTGATTGTGGGTACAAAAACCGAGAAAAATAGTTGCTCCGTCTTATTTGACTGTGCAAAGTGATCTTAAAGGTAAAGGTTCCCTTGTTCGAAAGCCAGTCGAATCCGACTCTAGGGTTGTGATGCTCATCTCCATTTCAAAGCCAAAGAGCCAGCGCTGTCCGAAGACATTTCTGTGGTCACGTGGCCGGCATGACTAAACACCAAGGCGCACAGAACGCTGTTATCTTCCCACTGAAGCGGTACCTATTTATCTACTTGCAATTTCTTACTTTCGAACTGCTAGGTTGGCAGGAGCTGGAACTAGAGACGGGAGCTCACTCCATCATGCGGCAACTCGGTCTCGAACTGCTGAACTACCAACCTTCCACAGCCTGCAGTTCAGCGTCTTACTATCCCCTTTTCTGGAAACTAAAAAGAAGAAGAAAAAAAAGGATAGAGCTGATCCAGCATCCTCCACTTCTCAGTATTGGAGCCCCTTTAGAAGAACCCAGGAGCTTTCACCTTTGCATCTGACTCTTTGGAATCAGGATGCTTGGTGTGGACCCTCCCAATTTCGTGATGGTCCCTGCCCCTACAGCAGTCATTTTGTGATTGGCCCCTTCTGTGGAAGCCAGTCTGTGACTGACCCTGCCCCCATGGCAGTCATGTGGGGGAGCTACCTTGCTTAGAATTCAAAAAGTGCCCACTGGTTCAGCAAGCTTGAGGATTCCCCTGCCTTAGAACATAGCAATACTTTAAACTTATTTTTTTAAAAATGTGTAGCCCCACAATTGCAGTGAATGCAGTTTAAATACGTGATGGAAAAAAAGTTTTCTGATGTGTTCTGAACAAGTTGCTCATTGGGAAGCTTTATTGTTTGTGACAGCTAGTTACGAGAGGGATTATGCTGGGTAAATTGGGCTTGTCCTTAAGGGCACTCAACAATGAACCTGAATTTCTTCTTGTTAGCTGAATTAGAGCAGTTAAAGGGTGGTTCTGTTCATGGCATGGCTGTCTGGCAGACCCCAGGTGAAGGCCCCCCAACGTGCTTTTAATCACCTTCCACAGGCTTCAGGTTTCTTTGTCTCCTTCCTTGCATTTTCTAGGGTTTATGTGAGTTTCTGCTTTGTCCTATTAACGGCAATTTAAGATCAGAGGAAGAGTGGTAGAATATTTGGCTAACCTTGTGGCTCTCCCATTCGCTCATATGAAACCAGTGGGATCTGGAAATAGAGTATGTGTGCAGATCTGTAAGGCAATTTTGAGAGACCTAGGTTTGGTTTTAGGGTTCTGCTCTCCTCTGTTGGAATAGTGAAATCGATAGGGAGATGTAAAATCAATAGCAACAGCGAAGTGTGTCAGTAGCTCACCTTGGACTGTTGAATAATGCCTCTTGTGACTGCTGATGTCATGTGCTAGGGAAGTTTATACATAAACTGTGAATCCCCAGGGCCAGTGGTTATTTTATAGTCTCTGCTTTATCCACATATAAGAAATTCTTTATTGCTTAACGAATTGTACTTGGTTCTGGTCCTCTTCACCCATGGCTTTTGTGTGTATTGCTCTGATAAGATACACTAAGGCCCCGGTCATACGGGCCAGATAACATAGGGGGGAGGCGTGGCTGTTCGCCCCGGTGCAAAATAAAGTGTGGTAGCCTGATCACACTGTCCCACGAGTCTCTGCACAGACTGTTAGTGGCAAGCGTTTTGCGTTTGTGTGGATGCTCAGTTCCACAGAGCAGCACTGCTTTCAGTTACGTGTTTGTGCGCATGCGCTTATGAAAAACATCCGGTTTGCGACAGGACGTGGACAGGCACCAGATGCCACGGGATACTAGCGCTCCTGCAATCAGACGCCCGCCCCTGCCCCGCATTTTCCGGCTACTAGTGCACTTTCCAAAGTACTTTTTTACTGCGCATCTTCGGCGGGACAGACGCCTGCAATCAGACGCCCGCCCCTGCCCCGCATTTTCCGGCTACTAGTGCACTTTCCAAAGTACTTTTTTACTGCGCATCTTCGGCGGGACACCATGGGTTGGCCACGGGTGCGCTATGCTTCCCAGATGTTGCAGTGTGATCGCGCCCCGAAAATCCGCCTGACATTCGTGCCTTTAGCACAGCAAATCCTCCGTGTGACCGGGGCCTAAGATAGACAAATGGAGTTGAAAATTCTCTCCTGGAGGTGAGACTGTGTTCTGGTTTAGCCCTGTAGCTATACAATTTTCGGGGGGGGCACTGGATGGAGGGGAGGGTCACTGGATGAAGGAGGGGTTGGTGGAGAAAGAAGAATGGAGGCACCCAACACTACACCAACACCAAAGTTTTGTTAATCAGAGTTGCATGACTTCGGGAACTACAGAAACACCACCTCCCCTCACCAGGAAAGTTTCCTAGCCATTGAACACTTATCCATAATGGAGAGAGAAATTGGTGTTGTTTTCTATTTGCTTTCCTTAAGCAGAAAATATTTTAGGGAGGGGGCAACCATGCCAGAGCATTACAAACTTTCTCCTAGTCTGTTCACCCATTCTGTTAACAGATACCAAGAAGGCAGAGGGAGACACCTGACATCTGCAGGTCACTGTGAAGCAGGCTTGCCAGCCTCCAAGTGGGGCCTGGGGATCTCCCGCTTTCACAACTGATCTCCAGCTGACAGAGATCAGCTCCCCTGGAGAAAATGGCTGCTTTGAAGGGGCACTGTAGTGTATCCAGCCCTGACAGGGCCGGGCATGTCCGGACTTGTCCAGGGACAAAACCTCAAGCTTCGCGCCTAAAGACAATGGGTCAGTAGGATCCTAGCCCGGCCCAATCAGAGGGCTAGGTCCCAGACCGTGAGGCCAATAGGCCTCTCGGTTACTGTATATAGCCTATCGGGAAGTGGGGTGTGTGTTATGGTGGTGGGTTCTGAGGGAATATAAGCCGGCCTGCGAGCCGGCCAAGGTGTCTTGTTCCTGACTGAATAAAGTATGATTTGCTGAAACCACTCTCCGTCTGCATACTTTTCAGGGACTCTATGCTATTGTACCATGCTGAGGCCCCTCCCCTCCCCAAACCCCTCCCTCTCCTGGACCCACCCCCAAAGTCTCCAGATATTTTCCAACCCAGACCTGGCAGCCCTACTGTGAAGTATAAATATTTTATGCACTTAAAGAATGTGGCCAGTAGCAGGCAAGGAGCAGCAGTGGAAATAGCAGACCAGAAGTGGGAGGAGCTGTGGGAAAACAGAATGGAAAATACACACGGCCCTTTTTTGGGGGGGCACTATCAAGAGCATATGCTAGCTGTTCAAATACATATGAACAGTTTGTAAAACATTAGACTGCTGAACGTTCATTGTGGAAAACTTGTGAACCAAGCCATCAAGTGATCAAATGTTACTTGTGAGCAGGGCTCTATTGGTAGCAGGAGCTCCTTTGCATATTAGGCCACACACCCCTACTGTAGCCAATCCTCCAAGAGCTTACAGTAGCCCCAGTAAGAAGAGCTCTGTAAGCTCTTGGAGGATTGGCTACACTAGGGGTGTGTGGCCTAATATGCAAAGGAACTCCTGCTACCAGTAGAGCCCTGCTTGTGAGAAGTTTTTGTATTGCCTCGCATCACCTCAGAGAATACTTCTCTGTGTATGAAATTCAGATGTGCAGTTGTGAGACAGTGCTCTGAATCCCACCATCGATGCACAGAAGGCACGTGGACTCTTCCTGCACTCTTTTGTGTTCCTGCAGCCCCTTTCAACTTCAGAAAGATCATTCCTGGGATGATAGGAACCATGCAAGGAAAAAGCCACGGGAACTGGTGGACTGAAGTAGGGAGGGACAAATGGATGGAATGAGTTCTTCCCCCCAGTGGAACTGACTTCTCAGAAGAAGAACAACCACACCCACTTGTCCTTCACTCTAGCACCATCACCACCCAGGTCCTGCACTCCTGGCACTGGGACTCATGTCCCCCCGAAGTCATCTCTTTTCTAAACTAATAAGTCCCAGACTCTTCAACCTTTTCTCACAGGGAAGGGGCTCCAACCCCTTAATCTTCTTGGTTGCCCTCTTCCATACTTTCCCCAGCTCTGTGATGTCCTTTTTGAGATACAGTGACCAGTATTCTAAATGAGGCTGCACCACAGATCTATACAGGGGCATTATAGGATTGGCCATTTTATTTTTAATCCCTTTCCTAATATTCCCTAACATAGATTTTGGCTTTTTCACTGCTACAGCACACTGGGTTGATGCTTTCATTGAGCTATCTCTTATGAGCTATCTATTATGACCCCAAGACCTTTTCCCCTTTCCGTCTCAGCAAGTTCAGACCCCATTCGCCTATACTTGAAGTTGGGATTTCCCCCCCTCAATATACATCAGTGTACATCACCTTACACTTACCAACATTGACTTCATTTATCACGTCGGCCACTCACCCAAATTGTGGAGATCCTCTTGGAGCTCTTCAAAATCGTTTTACCAGGGGTCATTTAGTAGAAAAAGAGGTGCAGGAGCTCATTAGCACAACTCATTACATAACTTATTTGCATATGCCACGCCCCTGACATCACCGGAAGTGTGTCAGAAGGCAACACCCACCGCTCGGGCTCCACTGGACTGTATTGGATTGCTAGCTATTGGGGGGCGGGAGGGCGTACAGATCTGCCCTCACAGAGGAGGGAGAGCTTGTACCTGAATAAAACTTGGTCTTAAAGGTGCCACTGGACTGTTTTGGATTGCTATCTATGGGGGGGGGGGAACACACAGATCTGCCCTCACAGAGGAGGCAGATCTTGTACCTGAAGGCAGGCCGTAGGGGGGGGCTCTGCAACTTACCTGGCTGCTTCTTGCTCCTCGTGGCCCGACTGAGGGCTGCTGGGAGCAGGGGGCGGGGCTTGTTGCATGTGCCCACCCCCTGGGCTCCTTACTGCCGGAGCTCCGCTCCTGTGTGCTTCCGCAGGAAATGACCCCTGTGTTTTACCATTCTGACCAATTCTGTGTCGTCTGCAAACTTAGTAACCCAAACTTAGTAACCTAAATTTTCCATCCAGGACTGCATGACTACATTTCCCAATGTGATTGGTGCCCTCATGCACCGTGACTGCTGACTCTTCCCCAACAGTATCTATCTGCCTATCTAGACAGCGTGTGATATCCGCAACCTTCACACCAGGCAGACAACTTACCATGTGGTCAAAACGCCTGCCACAGACCCCACTCTCTATATTCCCAATATTTGAATCACCCACTACCAAAAGCCCACCTCCCAGCAATCCCAGAGGGGTATCCTCAGTATGAGAGGATATTGGTCCGTCACCCAAGGAAGGTGTCCCTTCTAAGGGATCACGTCCTTCCTCATCGGGCTGGCAGCCTCTGATCTCGAGACTTTCACTCTCCACAACAGCAGAAGAGCTGTCAGCACAGGAGTGGGATTGTTCTGTTAAGTCCCTGAAGGTCTCTTCCCCAAACCGCCCTTTCTCCCTCAGCTTCTTCAGGTCAGCAATCCTAGTCTCAAGGAAACAAACCTGCTCCCTGAGAGCCAAGAGCTCCATGCATCGAGGACACACCCTTGATTTCCGCCCAGTGGATAGGTAGCCATACATGTGGCACTTCCTGCAAAACACTGGGTTGCCTGAGCTTCCTTGGCCCTGGTCACACGGAGAATTTGCCGTGCGAAAGGCACAAATGTCAGGCGGATTTTCAGGGCGTGATCACACTGCAACATCTGGGAAGCGTAGCGCACCCGTGGCCAACCCGTGGTGTCCCGCCAAAGATGCGGAGTTAAAAAGTACCAAGGAAAGTGCACTAGTATCCGGAAAATGCGTGGTACAGGCAGGCGTCCGATCGTGGGAGCGCTAGTATCCTGTGGCATCCAGCGTCCGTCCACGAACCGTCGCAAACCGGATGTTTTTCGTAAGCACATGCGCACAAACATGAAACTGAAAGCAGTGCTGCTCCGCGGAACTGTGCACGCACACAAACGCGAAACGCTTGTGTGCGCACGCTGCTTCTTTGCCACACTGCGGCATCGCTGTGTGATCGCCAGCTAACAGCCAAAGCACGGAGACTCGGGGGACCGTGTGATCGGGCTACCGTGCTTTATTTTGCTCCGGGGCGAGCAGCCACGCCCCCCGCCCCCCGCGTTATCTGGCCTATGTGACCGGGGGCCCTGCTGACTTTCTGCCTTCATAATTGGTTACCAAGAAAAACCAACAAATAACAACTGTGTACTGACCAACCCACCCAAGAGCAATAGAAAAGAGACTTCAATACAATTCAATGCATGTAATCCATCATAGGACAATACAAAAATACATAATATCCCAAAGGGAAAGAACAAAATCCAGAATAACAATCTCTCATAACCAAATCTGGAATAGATGTCCACAAAGAAGTCAGATGTCCAACACTTTTCAACACTTTTCCTAGGTATAAATAGTGTTTCGGACTTCAGGTCCTTCCTCAGGAGCTACAAGCCAATCCTGTAAGTCTCTTAGCAGATTCTTAATAAGTAAACAATCATTCAGGTTTTATGTGGGCCAGGTCTCCTAAATATTTTAGAAAGCACCTGCAAGGGTTGCTACTATGTAAGTTGGACCAGTCATTTTAAAGTATTTCAGAGTGAAATAGGGTGCTTACTTGAACTTGTGCGGCTTTCTGTAGCAGGAAGAATACAGCAGCACACCGCCCTTCTTGCTGATATGGAGCTTGTATGTCCCTTCTCAGGAAATTGGGACTTGAGTGGTTTTCTTCTGTTCCCCCTTGACCTCCCATTTTGACCTTCCAAACACAACTCCTCTGTTAGAAGCCCTGTTCAAAGCACTGTTCGCAAGCCCCAAGAGCGAGCTCCCACAGGGATCCTCTGTGCCTTTTACAGGGTCAGCCCTCTACTGAATACTGCTTGATAGCTATGACAGCTCTCCAAAATCAAGTGGTGGCAGCTGTTGCTTCTTCATTTAATTTAATAATTGTAGGCATTTAGTCATGGGTTGCTTAGAAACTATTATGTCTTGCCTTTAACTAGCTCAGAATGTTGCAATGGTAAATGCATCAGCTGTGCAAGGTCTCTCATAGCACATCTGCCAACCAATTTTAAAGAGTCATACAAATTCCAGCATTGCAGTTTCCGTGATCCCAAGGCTTGAGAACTTTTGTCCCCTATCGTCTGCCCCAGCCCAGTACCCCCAGTACCCCCCAGCCCTGATCTAATTCGGGTGTCCCAAACAAGATTTTTAGAAAACGGTGAGAGATATACAGTGCAATCCTTAACAGAGTTATGCTATTCTGAAATCAGTTGAAGTCAATAGGCTTAGAGGGGGGTATTTCTCCTTAGGACTTGCACTTCTAGTTGCAGGTTTCCTGCGATCTTCTCTAGTCAGTCTCACGGCTAGTTGTGAGAGCCAAGGATGTTGGGTTAACAGGGTCAATTGGGGTAGAAGGGACAGAAAGCCCATTTGGTCTGAGCCTCAAGCTCAGGGGGGACTTCAAAAAGAGGCTAGAAAAGCATTTGTTAAATAAAAATAAGTTATGGCTTACTCGTATTTTGGAGCTGTGGTGGCTCAAGTGGTTAAGACGCTGAACTGCAGGCTGTGGAAGGTCAGTAGTTCAGCAGTTCGAGACCCGGGTGCCACATGATGGAGTGAGCTCCCATCTCTAGTTCCAGCTCCTGCCAACCTAGCAGTTCGAAAGCAAGAAATTGCAAGTAGATAAATAGGTATCACTTCGGTGGGAAGGGAACAGCGTTCCGTGCGCCTCGGTGTTTAGTCATGCCGGCCACATGACCACGGAAACGTCTTTGGACAGCGCTGGCTCTTCGGCTTTGAAACGGAGATGAGCACCGCAACCCTAGAGTCGGACTCGACTGGCTTCCGAGCAAGGGAACCTTTACCTTTTTACTTCTATTTTGGAGGGGTTTTTTTTCACATGTCGCCGTTCAATTTTTTATTATTATTATTATGGTTAGGGGCTTCCAAAGCTAGAAGTGGCCTGGGCGTCTCTGAACCTCTGAGGGCTAATTACTTTATCTGACTGACACTCCTCTGGATGTCAAACAAAATTAGATGACAATGCATGAAAACGGTATCATACAAATAATAAAACAGGATTACTCAATTTCAGAACAGTGCAGTAAAACATCATAAAAGTGTCTGACTAGAATCTAGAAGACCTAAGTTCAGGTCCCTACTCCTGGAGAGCCAGTTTGGTGTAGTGGTTAAGTGTGCGGACTCTAATCTGGGAGAACCGGGTTTGATTCCCCACTCCTCCACTTGCACCTGCTGATGTGACCTTGGGTCAGTCACAAGCTCTGGCACAGCTATTCCTGAAGGAGCAGTTTGTGTCAGAGTTCTCTCAGCCCCACCCACCTCACAGGGTGTATGTTGTGGGGAGGGGAAGGGAAAGGAGTTTGTAAGCCACTCTGAGACGCCAAGTGAAGGGCAGGGTATAAATCCAATCTCCTCCTCCTCCTTCTGCCACCTGAGACCTGTGGGGCTAGCGTAATCCCTGCTCCTCTTCTTCTTCTTCTTCTTCTTCTTCTTCTTCTTCTTCTTCTTCTTCTTCTTCTTCTTCTTCTTCTTCTTCTTCTTCTTCTTCTTCTTCTTCTCTGTAGAAGCCTGCTGGGTGACCTCGGGCTGGTCACACACTCTCAGCCTAACATAACTCACCGGGTTTGTTGTGAGGATAAAATGGAGGAGTGGAGAATAAGAAGAACCCTGCTGTATCAGACCAAAGGCCCATCAAGTCCAGTACTCTATTCACACCATGGCCAACCAGCTAGCCATAGGAAGCCCACAAGCAGGATGACTGCGACAGCAGCGTCCTGCCCCTGCTCCCCAGCAGCTGACGTAAAGAGGCATACTGCCTCTGGTACTGGTATGAATAGATATCCATCATGACTAGTAGCCACTGATAGCCCATTCTCCATGAATTTGTCTACTCCCCTTTTAAAGCCTTTCAAGTTGGTGGCCATGACCTTGTCCTGTGGCATCATGTTCCACAGATTAACGGAGCACTGTGTAAAGAAATACTTTCTTTTATCTGTCCTGAATTTCCCACCCTTCAGCTTCAATAGATGACCCCAGGCTTAGTATTATGGGAGAGGGAGGAAAGCGTCTCCCTGTCCACTCTCTCCATGCCATCATTTTTGTAATATATCCAGTTCAGACCGCGGGGCCAGCTTGGGCTTCACACGGTCAAGCACAAACGCCGAGCTTCGTTCAAAGATACAATGGACTGTGCAGATTCTAGTCCGCGCCAATCAGTGGGCTAGGTTCCCAGCCGAGAGCCTATGGAACTCTCAACCAGTGTAAATAACCTATTGGGAAGTGTGTGTGTGTGTTATGGGTGGCGGTTTCGCGGGACATATAAGCCGGCCTGCGAGCCTGCTAAAGTCATCTTGTTCCTGATCTAATAGAGTACGCTAAGCTGAAATCACTCTCCGTCTGCGTACTTTTCAATTTTATAAACCTCTGTCATGTCTCCCTGTGCTCACCTTTTTTTCTAGGCTAAGCTGTTCTAAGTGTTTTAACCGATCCTGACAGGGCAACTGCTTTAGCCCCCTGACGATTTTCGGTTGCTCTTTTCTGCATCTTTTCAAGCCCTACAGTATTGTATTCCCTGTTTCAATGCATTAAACAGATATCCATCTAACTTGTTGGACTCCGACTGTGTGTTTCCAATTCGGCACGGGAGCACGCGGGCACAGATTTGTGTATCAGGATCTGGCGACCCACTGAGAGATGCACTGAGTCAAATTATGCTTGTATGATGTTAACTACTTGGTACCAATTAGAAACTCTTTAATGCGTAAACAATATGTGATGTTGTTTGGGGTATAAGACCTTCTGCCCTTCCTGGTTACGGGAGAATACAGCTTTGGAACTGCTGAGGTGCAAAGGCACTCATCCCTGTATTCCCTGTTTCAATGCATTAAACAGATATTCATCTAACTCGTTGGACTCTGACTGTGGGTTTCCAATTCGACATGGGAGCACGCAGGCACGGATTTGTGTATCAGTATCCTTTTTCAAGTGTGGTGTCCAGAACTGTACACAATATCCCAAGTGTGGTCTCACCATAGATTTCTATAAGGGCAGTACAATAGCAGCAGTGTTGTTCTCTATTCCTTTTATAGTTATGGCCAGCGTGGAATTTGCCTTTTTCACAGCAGCTGCCCATAGCAGCTCTCCATAGCAGCTCTCCACTACTACCACAAGATCCCTTTCTTGGTCTGTTGCTTCCAGATCAGGTCCCGCCAATGTATATGTGAAGTTGGGATTTTTGCCCCAATATGCATCACTTTATTTATTTGAATCTCATCTGCCATTTCAATGCCCATTCCTCTAGTGTGTATCTCTTCACAGTCTGTTTTTGTTTTAACTTCCCTAAATAATTTGATGTCATCAACAAACTTAGCCACCTCACTACTCACCCCTAACCCCGGGTCATTTATGAAAAGATGAAAAGCACAGGTCCCTGTGCAGGTCCCTGAGGGACCATGCTGCTCATATCCCTCCATAATGAGAACTATTTATTCCTACTCTCTGCTTCTTGTTTCTTAGCCAATTTCCAATCCATAAGAGGATTTGCCCTCTTATGCCTTGACAAGTTTATTTAGGAGTCTTTGGTGAGGGACTTTGCCAGAAGCCTTTTGGAAAGGCAAATAAACAACAACTACTGGCTCATTCCTGTCCACATATTTACGTAGACTTCTGAAGAACTCTAAAACGTTAGTGAGACAGGATTTACCTTTGCAGAAGCCATGCTGGTTTTTGTTCATCAGGGTTTGCCTTTCTCTATACTTGACAGTTTTGTCTTTAATAATGCTTTCTATCAATTTACCCAATACAGACATTAAATAAATTTACCCAAAACAGACATTAAAGAACCACCACCCCCATACCTTTTTCAGAATGTTGCATTGGCCTGCTTTGGGTTCCCATTGACGAGACCAGCAACGGTATAAATGAAGAAAATAAATAAATGCAATAAAGATGGATTATAGAATTAGAGACCGACGCAATGAAAACTGCCTAAAATCTCACAGACGTAAACACTGAAAAATGTAAAGAAACACATGCAGTTAAAACTATTCTCAGCTTTTAAAAGTATGTGGTATCAGCTTTTTAAAGGAATTTAAAGCTATCGCTCTACAAAACGGGTGATGAAGATAGACGCATAAAACAAACATAGCTCCACAAGCCATCTATGCCATATCTGATTTTCAGAATTCATTGCATGTTTACCATGCCAAGAAATTGCAGGGTTGTTTCTTTTTTAGTTATAACAGAAGCTAGATCACTGTATTTTGTAAAGTCTTTGCTGGGACTCTGTGCCAAGTAGTAAATCTCAGAATCCATGTTTTAAAATTTTGTGTTTTTTCAAGGGTCTCTGCACTTTTAGGGTGTTAAAAAAGAATTGCAGCCAGAATAATTATGGTGTGGTTATTTCATGTTCTCATATAAGCTTCTTTGTGTCACGGAACTTTTTTTTTTTTTTTTTTTTTAACTTTTTTATTATTTTGGAACTTTTGAATATTGACTCCATTCCTTTTCTCTTGAGTTGCTGGATATGCATCCTTACTTTAAAGTAAAGGCAAAGGTTTCTCTTGCTCGAAAGCCAGCCGAGTCCGACTCTAGGGTTGCAGTGCTCATCTCCGTTTCCAAGCCGAAGTGCCAGCGCTGTCCGAAGACGTTTCCGTGGTCATGTGGCCGGCATGACTAAACATCGAGGCGCACGGAACGCTGTTCCCTTCCCACTGAAGTGGCACCTATTTATCTACTTGCAATTTCTTGCTTTCAAACTGCTAGGTTGGCAGGAGCTGGAACTAGAGACGGGAGCTCACTCCGTCATGTGGCACACTCGGGTCTCGAACTGCTGAACTACCGACCTTCCACAGGCTGCAGTTCAGTGTCTTAACCACTTGAGCCACCGCAGCTCCTTACTTTACTTTAGATGTGCGCAATGTAGAGGTTAACCTAAGTGATGTACTGAGGGAACACAGTTATCTGCCATCAGTGCTTCGCATGTAAACTTTGGAACTCCCTCCCCAGGAAGATTTATCTGTCTCCATCTGTTGTTGTCTTCTGCCAGTGGGTGAAGACCTTTTTTTGTGTTGTTTGGTGCTCCTTCACAAACTCTTATAATCCCACCTCCCTGGTCGTGTAGCTTCCTCTATGTTTTCAGGGCAGTCTAAGCTCTTTTCCTCCTCTTTCCATGCTGTTTCTCTCTTAGTTTTAAATTGTTGTGTCCATATTTGGATTTCTGTCTGTACTGAATGAAAAGTTTCTTGAATTGCATCTTTTATGGCAACAAACGAGTGTATTTTGGAGCATATTCACAAAATCATTCAAAAAAGCCTGAGTAGGTTTATTGTCCATAGAGTCTGGTACAACTGACAGTAAAGCTTCTGAGGACATTTGCAGTCTATCTTGAGAATCATTTTTCAAAGTTGTATTTTAAAAAAAAAACAATCTCTGGCCCTGGCCACACGTATTGGAAAACACGGGGGAGAGGAGAGAAGAAGGGTGGGGGGGGGAGGCGTGGCTATTTGTGCCGTCACATTCTGATCCGCCATTATGTGATCAGACATGACAACGGCACACTGTGATCGCGCCCCGAAAATCCGCCCAGCATTCATGCCTTTCGCGCGGCAAATTCTCCGTGTGACCGGGGCCTCTATAGATGTTTTCCCAAGCCAGGTTTTACAGAGATAGCAGTTTTGGATAATCTCCCATACAAAGTTGATGAACATGTGTTGGTCGTTTGACATGTCCATCAGCTTTGTATGGGAGAGTTTTACAGCTTATGTAAAGCTTGTTCTGACCCTTAATGCAGCCTGATATTCATGCCTAGGGTTGCAGGTCGGAACCACACACTAGCAGGGGAGGAGGAGGAGCCTTCCAGGAGTGGGGAGGAGTGCCAGGACATGCCTACGTCACTTCTGGGTGATGTAGGCATGTCGGGGGCTATGCTGCGGTTTTGGGGCAAAACTCTATGGTAAAATCAACTGCAAACCATAGAGTTTTGCCCAGAAATCAGTGTTGTCCCCTGAATGCCCTTGTCACTGCCAGGTGACATAGGCATGTTGCCCAACATTGCTGCTGAAGGTGGGGATTCCCTCCCGCCATCCAGCTGGTTGGTAGTGGGCAGGAGCCCACAAAAACAGGCAAACCCCCCACACCAAACTGGGGAAAGGGAACCCTATTCAGGCCTTACATTTTTAATTTTACTATTAATTTTACTATTGTGTGTACCAGGGCTCTTTTTGTAGCAGGTACTCCTTCGCATATTATTTATTTATTTATTTGCTTTGATTTGTATCCCGCTCTCCCAGAGGCTCAGGGCAGCTCACATGTGGCAAAGCCGAGATATAAAATACAATAAAACATATAATAAAATACAACATTTAAAACCACAGTAAACTCCATCCTATAACACGGTGCTGTGCCTATATTAGTCATCCAAGATGGGAACAACCACCCAAATTTGGCGGCCAAGTATCTCAGTAGCGCGGTCTCCCGCTACACTGTCTATAACTTCTTGCCAGGCCATGCTTGCCCCCCTTTAGTAGGGCAGCCGATGACACACTACCTCTGTGGTGGGATAGTGGTGGCGGCGGCTCCTACTCGAAAGCCTGGTGGAAGAGCTCAGTCTTACAGGCCCTGCGGAACTGCACACGGTTTATATTAGGCAACACACCCCTAATGTAGCCAATCCTCCAAGAGCTTACAGCAGCCCCTGTAAGAAGAGCTCTGTAAGCTCTTGGAGGATTGGCTACATTAGGGGTGTGTCGCCTAATATGCAAAGGAGTTCCTGCTACTGTGTACCATATAATAAATGTTTCTTTTGATATTACTTAATGTGCTGTAGCTTGACCCTCATCGCCTTATCATTCATATGGGCTGCTTTCCATATTTATGCTGGCTGCATGACCATTTTGGCCTTTTACACCAGCATGGGCGGTGATCAAATAACTTGGGTGACTCACAGGAATGTCACTTGTGTACTTTGCCACAGAGATGCAGAACTGAGTTTTGGCTTGGCTAAAGCAAGCCTTGGTCTAGTATTATATTTAGTATATTTTTATTCCCTTTAATCACACATATTTGGGACAAGTGCTGAAAATTTTACCTCGACCTGTTAGCATTCTGTTTCACAATCCCTCTCTCAGAAATGTGTCCCAAACAAGATTTTGCAAGGAGGAGAAAAATACTTATCCGTTAGCTAATTGGCAAGTATGAGAATCAGTCCACTGCTAATGGAACCAACTGCACTCTCCAGTCAGATAACAAATGTCTTTGTCAGGGACTTTTGGAGGACATTAGCCTGACAATCCAACTGTCAGATAGCCTCCTGTCCTACACGTATATGCTGAGTGTTTCCTGTTCTTCTTTTAAATATATCTTGTTTGAGATGTGACAGGATTTCTACACAACTAGCATTAGTGTGCAGTAACAAATGTTCAGTCCACAAGTTCATCTCCTGTCTCAGTTGCATAAGTCTCTGTTTCTCTTTGTCATGAAGCTGTTATGAACTATGAATCCTTTTCTTGTGAACATACACTGAAATACTTCCTTCTGCGGTCATAATCTGTAACAAACTGTATTTGGCATGCACATTTCTTAATGTAGGAGAGTCACTCCATTTGAAAAGGCACAGACATACATATAGTTACTACATACATTTACAGCTTTTAGGGATTTTTAAAATTTGGTGTCTGTATAGAATAGGGTTGCCAGCCTCCAGGTGGGGCCTGGAGATCTCCCGCTTTTATAACTGATCCCCAGCTGACAGAGATCGGCTCCCCTGGAGAAAATGGCCGCTTGGAAGGGTGGACTCTATGGCATTGTACCCTGCTGAGGCCCCTCCCCTCCCCAAACCCCGCCCTCTCCTGGCTCCACCCCCAAAGTCTCCAAGTATTTCCCAACCCAGACCTGGCAACCCTAGTAAAGAATTGCTTTCCACTTTTTTTTATTAATAAAATGTATTTTTATTTATAAAACCATGCTAACAATGCATCGCAAATTTTTGGAGGTCAATCGTAACATGCATTCATACACTTACCAGCTATGAAATACCTCTCGACCCAAAGCTGTTACTTTTAAATCTCTGGCCAGAAGATGGTCCACCTACTGTTAGAAAACAATTAATCAACATATTAATAACAGCAGCTAAGGTAACAATAGCTAACAGTTGGAAAGATAGTCATCCCCCAAGCATGGAATTCTGGCATCATAAAGTATGGGTTTTTTTCATGCTAGAAACCATATCTATATATCTAAATCCACACATCGGGAGCACATAGGGAGCAGAGAGATTTTCCTTCACACTTGGGGCAGTCCCCAGGTGTGCAGAAAAATCTGAAAACTTTAAAAAAACTACAGGGGGGATACTTAAATCCCCCCAAAAGTAAAAAGTGCTGGCAGGGGCAGCGGGGGTGGAGAAGCCTGGGCGGGGGGGGTGGCGGGTAGGAGCCACAGCTGCCACTGTCGGAGATGGGGGGGAGAAGCCTGGCAGGCCCCGCAACCAGGAGCTGAGCCCGTTGTTGCCGCGGCGGTGGGGGGGGGGAAACCTGGTGGGCCTGACAGCTCACAGCCGCACAGGGCTTGCCACTGTTGTTGTTGTGGGCGGCGGTGGTGGGGAGAAGCCTTGGCAGCCCAGGAGCCGTGGGGAATACACCAACCCCATGAGTATCACGGGTCCTGCTTCTTGTCTATATATAATTCAAGTGATCAAAATGAGCGTGAGCTATATAACCCCCTGGGGAAATGGTATCCTATTTTAGAAAATATAACCTTTGAAAAGTTTGATTGGGAAACCATTACAGAGGCTAAAGACAAGATAATGTTATATAACTGTTAAAACTTTATTACCGTAGTCTGCACTCCTCATGACTCAAAAAGTTTAGGATGTTACTGTTTTTCAGTGTTATTCTTCCTTTTCCGGTGAAGAAATCTGTTTACGTTTACATTGTTTAAACTATGTATCTTTGACAAAAATTAATAACATTGTTTTGGGGGGAAAACAATGCACCTGATTTAAATATTTTTAAACTGCTTTTTCACCCATTGGGTCCCAAAAGTTGGTAGTATAAAATTAAAACCTACACAATATATTAAGCTAGAAAATAAAAACAACCAGCAGCCATTAAAGTAGATAAAGAACTTCCACAAAGAGCCCCATTCCATAGAAGTGACAAAGTGGACAAGAAAACGCTTTGAAACAAAAGTGGTAGCTGATACCTGAATGCTAAATGAAAGATGGAAAGAGATAGATTTCCTTGGGGATGGAGTTCTTCAATCACGGTGCCCTATGGGGCCAGCCTTGTCATTGGATAGGGACTCCAGACAGCAGGAAGATTGCCCCACAGTCCCTCACTACACCAGAGATTTGAGGAACCTCAGGATCTCCAGAGAACTGACCTAGCTTGAACACCTAAACAATAGACTACTAGGATCCTGAAAGGGACCTATTGAACGGGAGTTATGTAAATAGCCTGTCAAGGGGAGTGTGTGTGTGTTGGGTGTGGTGTTTTGCATGCATTTAAGTGGGGCTCCGGTCCTGCTAGAGTTGTCTTTTAGTTTGGTTGAAATCACGAATAAACGATGAGCTGATCACTCAACGCGTCTGAACCCAGTATATTTCAGGGGCCCTGTGCCTGTTATGGAACAACAGTGTAAGTGGTGAATCAGGAACCCCCGGAGAAGACTGTATGACGCTGAAACCCCCATAGTCCCTCCCACAAGCATAGAAACAAAGAAGTGGCAGACCTAAGCAGAAGCCTCAAGAAGGTGGAGTCTTCTTGGCTTTCTGATAACATTTGAGAGTGAAAAAAAATCCATAAACCTCATGCTTTAAATCAGTCATTTAAGCTTTCCTGCAGGGCTGGCCCTATCACTAGGCCTGCCATTATCTCGCCTAGGGCGGAGATGCTAGCAGGGCGCCAATTCCCCTGCCGCCCCCCACCAAAAGCCCCTGCCCTGCCCAAAGCTGCCTGCTGCTCCTTTCGCCATGGTGGCGGCGCGGTGGCAGCGCTCATGTCTCTCTGCGCTGGCCACCGTGCGCCCGTGCCAGCTCCTGGGGAGCGCTCAGTTAACTGCCCGGAAGGGGGCATGGAGCCTCCGGAGCCCGCCCCCCCGCCCCTTCCCACGTGCAAAAGTGCCCTGGGCGCAGCGCCCCCCCTCCAACAGCCCCCACCTTGCCCAAAGCTGCCTGCTGCTCCTTTCGCTGAGGTGACGGCGCGGCGGCAGTGTGCATGCTGCTCTGTGCCAGCCACCATGCACCCATGCCAGCTCCTGGGGAGCACTCAGTTGACTGCCCGGAAGGGGGTGTGGAGCCTCCGGAGTCCGCCCGCCTGCCCCCTTCCCACGTGCAATAGCGCCCCGGGCGCAGCGCCGCCCCCCCTCCGAGGCAGGTAAGCAGCGGCGTGGGGAGAGGAAAGGCACTCTGCATGTTTTTGGAGGCCCAGGTCAACTCCCCTGCTCCCAGCAGGCGGGTCCCTGCATAGGGAGGGAGGGAGGTTCGCCCCTGCCTGGCCCGCCCAGCACCACTGGCGGCGCCCGCTGCTAATCCCTACTGCCGCTGGGCCGCTTCCTGGCCGGGGACTTGGGCCAAGCGGCAGCTCTGGCTCAGAAAGACCCCCTGGGCAGGCGGGCATGCAGGAGGCGGCGGCAGGGAACGGAGCCCTCTCTCAGCCGGCCCTGCCGTTGGGACCCAGGTGGGAGGTCTCCAGGCCCCACCAGGAGGTTGGCATCTGAGGGGGGCACCATGAGGCAGCCTGGCCTAGGGCGCAGAAACCCCTCGGGCCGGCCCTGCTTTCCTGTACAAATAAGTATAAATTGCTAGCAGTTTTTATTTCTCCCGCTCTACCTTGTCAAATCAATCTTCAAACCGAACTACTGTTAACAGTCTTAAAGAGTTTTTATAATCATATTTAAGAGTTTTAAGAAGGTGCTTAAAATTCAGGAAATGCACATAGATATCCCAGTATGAGATCACGTTGGAGAGGATCAAATTTGGTCAGGATAAAAGTCATATTTTGTATTGGAATGACTTACTAATGTCATTATAAAACCCAGATTTATTAAACTTCTGAAGAACACCAGACTCCCCCTGCCCCCAAAGTGACACAATCTGATCTGAATAACCATGCCAAACATTAAGGCACGATTCTGGAAATGCTCGTGATTGATTTCTCCATTAGGATCATACGATGGCTGTCAATCTGTCGCAATTCTCAGTGGTTTGGGGTTCCTGATTATCTCCCTCAGCAATGTAGATGGAATTAGGGTATTCGCTGGTATCTGCATTCACAATATGACGAAAGGAGGTGGTGAAAAGCAGCTTTGGGTTTTGCATGCTGCAAACACTTTGTTTGGTACACGGAATATCAGAATTAGTCCTCCCAGCGGTGGCCTGTTCCTGCAGAGAGCTCCTTCCTGAGAATGGGCCACGTGGGATTGCAGTCCCCTTGCCTTCCTCATAGATCTCACGAACTTGGCTCATGTTTATGAGAACTCACACTACAATAGATGTGTTTGTCTTTAAAGTACCACATGACTGCTGCCACCAGCTATATATGTATCTTGTAGCATGAGTTTTTGTACACAAGGCCCGGCTTCATCAGCAAAAAGTAATGGTTTTGAAAACCCGTGAGGCCGTCCTGTGAGAGGGAGTGGGCAAGAATCCAAAGGACTGGTTAAGCCATTCCTGTAATGAACAAGATAAACAATAAAAAAAGACTAATGAAAGGGTGGGTAAAGATCTCTACAGTTGTATTTCTTGTACTGAAGTGAATAAGGCTGCGTTCACAAACACTAAATAATCCACTCTCAATCCATGTTCCAACTGGATTTTGACAGTTCACACAGTAAAATCCAGTTGGAAAGTGCACTGAAAGTGGATTGAAAGCGGATTAGTTAGTGTGTGTGAACGTAGCCTTAATCACTTCAGTATAAGAAATATCAGGGATGCTGGGAAAGATTGAAGGTCAAAGAAGACGGGGACGGCAAAGGATGAGATGGTTAGACAGTGTCATAGATGCAACGAACATGGAGTTGAGCAAACCTCAGAGGACGGCGGAAGACCGGAAGGCCTGGTGGGATCTGGTCCATGGGGTCGCAAAGAGTCGGACTCGACTGTGCGACTGAACAACAACATAAGAAATATAATGGTAGAGATCTTTACCCACACTTTCATTAGTCTAGGTAGTCAGCCGTGTTGGTCTGAAGCAGGAGAACAAATTTAGAATCCAGTGGCACCTTTAAGACCAACAAAGTTTTATTCAAGATATGGGCTTTTGTGTGCATGAACACTTTTTTCACAGTGGTCATTTCCTGCGGGAGCGCACAGGAGTGGAGCTCCGGCAGTAAGGAGCCCAGGGGGCGGGCACAAGCGACAAGCCCCACCCCCTGCTCCCAGCAGCCCTCAGTTGGGCCACGAGGAGCAAGAAGCAGCCAGGTAAGTTGCATAGCCACCACCCTCCGGCCTGCCTTCAGGTACAAGTTCTCCCTCCTCTGTGAGGGCAGATCTGCGCGTGTCGTCCCCCCCCCCCCCAATAGCTAGCAATCCAAAACAGTCCAGTGGAGCCTGAGTGGTGGGTGTTGCCTTCTGACACACTTCAGGTGATGTCAGGGTGTGTGGCATATGCAAATAAGTTATGCTAATGAGTTATACTAATGAACCCCTGCATCTCTTTTTCTACGAAATGACCCCTGCTTTTTCAAGTACATTGGAATGGAAGGTAGAGTTCAAACTTATAGACAGAGGCTGAACAGCAAATTAACATGTAACATGATGAAGATGTTTTAAGAGATGCAAAGACAAAACTAAATAACCAGCTAAGGTTATAAAGTCAACAGTTGTTTTGATTTAATTAAGGGGGGAAAGGACAGCAAAGAAATAAATATGTCAAAATAGGTGATAAATCTCTGCTATGACATTTTTCCAGAAGACGTTGATGTGTGGGCATTCCCACCAGCAGTGGAAGTGACTTCCTTTAGTCCCGCATTGTTTCCAGCAGAATAAACTATAATTGGAGTTGAGATGTTGTAAACGATCAGGTGTATAGTACCAACGGGTAGTCAGTTTGTATGTTTGCAGGTGGATATTGAAGATCCTGGCGACTTGTTTATTGTTGTAAATGATTATTTAAAATGAATAAAAATATATATTTATTTCAAAATAGGTGATAAATGTGTAAAGGTATCTTTTCTAATTGTGGGAACTGAACTGAGACTCTCCATTCATCTCCTCTCAGGTGTGGAGGTAGCTTAACAACATTTTTTTCTTTCTTTTTTGAGGTGGGTGCAGTGGTATGTCAGCAAAACATTCCAATATTCCTTGCATTACATTCAATATTCTAATATACGATTCTGAAAAAGAAATACACTACAGAGGATGTATAGTCCATTTTGTTGAGAATACATATGTGAGGACTGAATGTGTTAGCATATGTAATGAGATAAGAAAGTCCTGGGCAGGTTTTTGTTCCAAGGGTTGTAATAACTTGTAATCCAGCAATTCCCCTTTCCGTTCTTCTCCTGAAGTTCCTTTGTAATAAAACAGCTACTTTGAGGTCATTCATTGAATAAATGCAAAATGTGGATACAGAGAACTATATACCCTGCCTCTACAGAGACCTGTTCAGTGTGACTACATCTGATGGCATAAACGATGCCCAGGAGTTTCTTGACCTAACTGAAACAAGGTTGGGTTTGGGCTTTAGTCTAAGAACTCTGTAGTTGTACCTTGAATTTCTTAACAAGGAAACTTATGTTCTTCTGACACACAGTTCTTTAGGTATTTGTGTTGTTACTACATTTGTAATCAAAGCTGCTTCATACATTCAAAGAAGAAGCAAAATAAGACCTACAGGGGTGGTGTTAACTTAAGCACAAAGCATTTGAGGTAACTGTCTTGGGCCACACCGGGGGGGGGGGGACCATGCTCAGCCAGCTTTGCTGAAGCCCTCACCACTGAGGAGTCACAGTGGTGGCAGCTGAGTCAGGCAGCAGCCAGCAATCCCCCATACTGCATGAGACTCAGGCGGAGGCAACCAGTACACAGCTGTGTAGGGTGGAAGCTGCTCACTGGCAGCCTGAGCCAAATACACATGAGGCAGCTGGCCAGCCAGCTAACTGAGCCCCTTACCCCACAAGCTGTTTGGGGAGGATGTTTCTAGCCAGCTGACCAGGCCCATCAGAGAGAAGGCATCACCACCAGCTCATCCAAGCTCCAGGCTGTGCCATGAGGAAGGCATCCAGTCCAGAGCAGGGCTGGACTGGAAGGCTGGAGTAGATGCCTTCCCCCCTCCCTTCTTTCTTCCCTCCTTTGGTGGGGGCAAGTGCATCTCCACAGTTGGCCCGTTCTCAAGTTTTGGCTGGGGCCCCAGGATCACTAAGACTGCCTCTGAAGAAGTGCTGTGTGGCTTATGCCTCTTTCCAGCTCCACTGAAGGCTGGTAAGCAGAAACTCATTAGCATAATAGGCCACACCCTGACACCACAGCTCATTAGCATATTAGGCCGCAGCCCCCTATTGCCAGAAGTGTGATCATCCAGCCACATCCACCTTTTGCTCCTTATTCTGTTTACCTTGTTTGTTGTCAAAACCCAGGGCCTTTTTTGTAGCAGGGACTCCTTTGCATGTTAGGCCACACACCCCTACTGTAGCCAATCCTAATGAGTTTCTGCTGTTGGGTGTGGCCTGTTATGCTAATGAGTTCCTGCTGGGTGTGGCCAACTCAGGAGCCAGCTGGAACTCCGTTCATGTGCGTTCCTGCCCAAAAATAGCCCTGCTGGTAAGAGACTCTCACTCTTAACAATCAGTACTGTGAAGCTCTTCGAATGTACACACTGGCCCTTTAGTCTGAACTCCATCTTGTCACCCGGAGCATGTCTTTTTCTTGATCTCCACTGAAACGTTTTCATCTTCCAGTGTGCATTTGATAAAGTGACATATGCCTTCATGGGAACTTAAATGTTTAGACATTTCACAGCAGGTAGAAAAGCCTTGTAGGCAAAACCAGCCTTTGAGAAGGTGTTAAAAATAATATGCAAACAAAAAAAGAGAAGCCGTGGCTTTCTTTTGTGCTTTATTATACCTGCTTGTTTACTCGCTTGGGTACTTCAGCTTTAAAAAGGCACCTCTGTATCCTCTTTGTGTGAATGTTTAGTATTATGATGTAATTATCAAGAAACTGTAATGGAAGAAGTTAAGAACTGAAGGTTCAGCCTCTGTTCTCAGCTAAGCCTATCCTTTTTTTTTTTTGAGAAGTAATCCCATATAAAATGTAATATAAGAAGTTATATTTACTCACTTGAGACAGGTTGTTTTTTTGAAATGAAGTATTCACATCAGAGTGAAATATGAAATGGATTGAAAGATAATTTCTAAGTGACTAGACTGTAAAAAGTTCAAATCTCCTGTGTCTGTATCTATTGTCTGTACAAGGCTGTTCTGTGCCTTTCCTGAATGAGAATCTAAATTCTCCCTCAGAGCAGTTTTAATATATTTAAGACAATAGGGTTTCTCTTCTTCTCTCTGTAGAAGTACTTTTCTGACTATTGCCTGTCAGAAAACACTGACTCCCAAATGTGTCTTCCCTCAGAAGCCAAACCCTCTGGCTAATGATCCTGATGTTAGTTTTCAGACCAAGACCAAATGGCAAAATAACTCTTTTCCCTCCAGGTCAGCTATTTTAATTCCTCTCTCAGCTACTGCTGGCCAATCAGAGAGCAAGTAGAGCAGCCAATCACATAAACTCTTCTTTCCGGGGAAGATTAACTCATGGAATTCACTGCCACAGGAGGTGGCGGCGGCTACAAGCATGGACAGCTTCAAGAGGGAATTAGATAAACATATGGAGCAGAGATCCATCAGTGGCTATTAGCCACAAGGCTGGGGCAAGTGATGCACTGTATTCTTGGTGCCAGGGGAGGAGCAGTGGGAGGGCTTCTAGTGTCCTGGCCCCACTGCTGGACCTCCTGATGGCACCTGGTATTTTTGGCCACTGTGTGACACAGAGTGTTGGACTAGATGAGCCACTGGCCTGATCCAACATTGGCTTCTCTTATGTTCTTATGTTCTTAACTCATTTTAAAAAGCCTGCTTTTCTTTGCAATCTGTCACATGTCCCACCTTTTGGGAACATTGAGCAAGGGGAGACTTCTACAAGCCTCACCTGAGCAATGGAGATCATGTGAGTGCACTTAACCTAAATGTTATTCAAAACACCAACATTTAACATAACACAGTTTCGACATTCCAGTTACATTACAACAATGAACATACACTTTCAGATATAAACCATGTGTGAATAAATTTGCCATGTTTATGTGGTCCTGGACAGTGCATCTGTATGACATTCTCCTTCCCTTTTATATGTTTCACTAGGAATCAGGCCCGTTGTAGGAACAAAGACAACGAGTGCTAGTTTGGCCACCTGGCTGCTATTTGCCTGAGTCCTCGGGGGTGCAAGCCTGTCAGAACTCGCTCCCCCCTCTGCTAGCGTGAGGTCCCGGCGGCCAAAGGTGCTCAGGCTCATCCCTACACCTGGCGCACCTTTGAGGGGGCAGCGGGCCAATCCAGCTGGGCTAGCTTTTTCTCCCGCCGGCTAAAGTCTCAGCAGGCCAAGGTGGCCAGGCTTGCACCTCCCCTCGGGCAACCAGGGCAGGCTGCCTCCCCCCTGGCGGGCCTGGAGAGATCTTTGGCAGCTAGGAATGGAGGCCCCACCCTGGGCAGGCAGGGCGAAGCCTCTCAGCCGTGTCTGGGTGGTTGCTTGGGATGCGACCGAGACAGAGTACAGCCAGATCGGTGAGGGTGTGGAGGGAGGTGGAGGCGGCAGGGGGCAGAGGAGGTGGGGAGGCAGGGCCAGAGGGTGAGCAGGCGGGAAGGATGCCAGCGGCCATGGGAGCTGGCCCCATAGCAGGGTAGGAGGCCTCAGTGAGAGGGGAGGGGCGAACAACAGCTGGGAGGGCCGGCAAAATAGCAGCGTCCCCCACCAAGCAAGACAACGAGCTCCAGGAAGATCCCCCCAGCAGGCATGTGGAGCTCCCGCCGCCGCCGCCTCTGAGCTAGCTGGTCCGCCTTCCAGGCGGAGCAGTGCCTGCTGGACGTGATGCTGGTGGCTGGCAGCCTGTGGAAGTTTGGAGCCCACCGGGGCATGCTGGCAGCAGCATGGGGTGAGTTTTGCACAGTTTGGCGGATCTCTGCAGGAGGCGCGGGCGGAGTGGGTGCGGCTGGACAGGGTGGAGGCCAAATGCTTGGCGGTGCTGCTTGGTCTGGAGGTGGCTGAGCGCCTCCTGCGCACTGCCAACCTGCTCCATTTCCAGGCCGTCAAGGAGGCGTGCATCCCCTTAAATGATTCCGAGAGACAGGTCGCTGAGGGCGAGAGACAGGTCGCTGACTGTGTGTGCGGGAGTCAGGTCACGCAACCACCCAACGCAGGCAGAGGATTGGTGGACGTTCGGAGTGGCAGATCTGGCACCCAACTGATTTTGGGGCGCATCGAATGTTGCCAGACGAAAATGCTTTTATTATATAGGAGAGATGTCAAAGTTGTAATCTTGGAGTTGCAGACTCCACTGAATTAGTTTGCTGTTCGTGCTCTTTACCTGGTTCTACCAGCGTGAAAAGGAGTGATCTTTTTTAAAATTTCTGCAGTATGTTCTATTTCTACAGGCCCTTTTTATCTTGTGTAGAGACCATTCATTTCTGCCAGTTTACCTTTGATTTAGGATCTATACCAGTTACAGTTACTTTATCCAGCCCCCTGAGCACAAAGAACAAGTTAGCCTGTCACATGCTAGAAAGGATGGTGAAAAATAGCATCAGCCATATGATGATTAAACAAACAGGTCCTCTGCAGAACCTCATCCAGAACCCATTAGTTAAATTCAAGCCTGGTTTCAGGAAGCAAAGTTACATGATTTTAAAAGCATCATTAAAACTAGGGCATCTGTCGTTTGGTGGATGGAGGTCCCGTTCACACTAGGCGATTTGGGCCGGGAGCGGGAAAGTTCGGGGGCGGAGCAAACCGGCGCGATCACACCACAACATCTGGGAAGCGTCCTGCTTCCGTCCCCGAACTGGCCCTTCCCCGCGAAAAACGGCCGCAACTTGCAACCACCTACCTTGGTGGTTCATCGGGAAGCTGCGTGGCAAGCCGGTCATTTGATCGCCGGCGCGTACTTGCGCCGGCACAACCCCGGCCCGTAGCCGAACTGTGCATGCTCCGACATGCGCAGTTCGGCCAGCTCCCGGTCAGGGCCGTGTTTTCTCCCCGACGTTTGATTGTGCCGGGGAGAAAAGGCGCCGCGGCCAGGGGATCTGTGGGATCCTGCCACGGTGTCTCAACGTTGGCGCAGCTTTTAAAAGCCGCGCCTTAGAGGCTTTTCTCCTGCCGTATGGCAGGGGCCGAAGTTACCCAAAGAGAGGAAGTGAAGGGAGGATCTCATCAGAAGAGAGTTTATAATAAAGGAATGTTGTAGCCCAACTTGTTTCAGACTAAACTCCTTCTTCATTGCATATCTGCTAACTCATTCTCGTGACAAGTTAGTATTGCTTTTTTTTTTTTACTTCATTGGCCTTAGAAGGGTGTAAGTCTGTTTAAGATTGCACTGTTAGCAGTTCCTTTTCATCCACTTTGCCATAAAATCATTATGGTTTCTGACCAACATTTCCTCTCTACATCACTAGGTATGACATTCACCATTTCTTTGTCTACGTTCCATTTCATTGGCTAGTGCTTGTGAGGGAGGAGGAAAGCAGGGAAATACTGCATGTGATACGTAAAGCTTGGGAACTCTTTGGGGGCTAGGAGTGTGTGGGGTATAAACATATAAATAATAAAATACTTCAGGTGTTGACATTACCACAAATGGAGGACATAGTTGGCAGTAGCCTCATGTTGAGACTAAAGTTTGAGCTTTAGCTTTTGGCAGTTATGACCAGATTGAATAGCTAATTGGCACATAAAGACCACTGCAGAACTCTACTGATCTGCACAGGTTTTGTTCGCCATCTTTTAGTCCAAACATGCAAGGACTTTTCCCAGTGAAGTGGATGATATGGATCATAGGTATGTTGCTCATAATGTAAATGATGGGTCCTCAGTGTCCCGTCTTAGTTTCCAAGGGGTTTGTTTCCAAGTAAACAGGTTTCAAGCGCACCATAAATCTTCTTTTATGTCTGTAACTAAAGGTCCTCATGTTAGGAGGGGATCAAGGCTACCTCCTAAAACCTCTCTTTAGGGATCTTACTTTGCAGAGGCCCCAGTCACATGGGCCAGATAACGCGGGGGGGATCCGTGGCTGTTTGCGCCGGCATAATTAGACCCGCCAGAATGCGATCAGACATTATGGCGGCACACCGCGGTTTCGTCCGTCAGCTTGTGTGCGTCAAGGAGGACAGCCGGGGGAAAGCCGCGTGCCGGTGCAATCACACGGAACGATTCCGTCGGCAACCCATGGCAAACCATTTGCTAGTACATTTGTTTTCTGTTTTTTTAAAAAAATTAAATATAAAAAACCAATTAAAAATAAGAAAGCAAATCCTGGTGTTTATGCAGGGCAAACAGGGAGGTGTCGATTTTATGTGCTGCTGATGCTTCTAAGAGGGGCATCCATTTTTCTTGAAGATTGTCAGGAACGGGTTGATTTTCAGATCGTAGGATGCTAGTGGAAACTTTGTCCTGTAAAAAGAAGTCCCACAATTTCAGATACCAGTCGCTCAATAGCAGCGTCTTCTTAGATTTCCAATGAAATGCAATAACATTCCTATGCTAGTACTTTTGTTGAGAAACTTTTTAACTGCGCAGCTTTGGCAGCACGCCACAGGTTGGCCTTGGGTGTGCTACGCTTGCCAGATGTTGCGGTGTGATCGTGCCCTGAAAATCTGCCCAGCGTTCGTGGCTCTCCCGCGGCAATTTCGGCGTGTGAACGGGGCCAGAGAGGGGCTTCTGGAGATGCTCTGGAAGCTGTCAACAGGGGTTTTCCTGTTCTTTTTTTGGCAGACATTTTGGATTCTCTCACCAGTGAGTAGGAGTCTGCATTCTGGTCAGTGACAGTACTTAGGATAGGCAGCAGCTAAGCTGAACTTGGGCAGCCATAGTGCCTGCACTGAAATCTTTGTTCACATATGAATATGACCAGCTGCTGGGAAATCTAGAGACCCATTTGACAAAATTAGGGAATGTCTTGTGTCGGACACCTACACCAAGTTTTTGAGCACTATACGTTCTTTAAAAATAGTATTTTAAAATATTTCTTCCCACATATGAAACGGAAGAATTGCACATCTTTCTGTCACATTTGCAGATGCGTACTGTTTAAAAAAATAGTTGTAAGGAGAGATGTAACTACAGAGAGTTGTTTAGGCAACTAGAACAGATGGGACAGGTGTGTCTGAGATAAAAAAGCAAATTTGAAGAGATGTTTATTGGTTGAACAGTGTTGAGGAAACACTTGTTTCTGTCATCCCGATTCTGTACAGATTGTCCACATGCTTAAAGTAAACACATGTTGTATATTTAAAACAAGACAGGATTATTTAAGGAATGTTTCTATCCAAAGGCTAGGGTGACATTTTAAATTTGCTCTGTAATATTTATACTGATGTGAAATTTATGGTCATTTTAATAAACACCACAAGTTAATAGTTAGCCTAAACATGGGGTGTATGACTATATGCATCATGCATAAATGGGGCCATTGTACACATTACACAAGGAAAACTCAGGTTTGCCACAGAGTGTACACTCAAGACCGAAATGCAGCCAATCATGGGTCCTTGACCTGTGTATCTGTCTGCTAACAGATAATGTTCTTGTTTTACTTAGATGTGTACTTAAGAGGGACTACTCCATTCATATTTTCCCTTCATGTTTGTGGGGTATCAAAGACCCCTATATCTCCCCAAGTGTCTGGCAGATTTTCCCCGCCAAAACTTCAGTTCCCCTCTGTGACTGAGTCACCCTACAGTAGCGTGTATATCTTCTCTATTGATATAAACTTGAAACTGTCCCACCCTTTGTTTAGATATTGGTTTAGGCTTTAGACCCAGTACAGGAACTTGAGGGAAAGATAAGTGCTGTCCTGTTTTAAACCCTTGTAAAATGGCACTTGAGGCAGATTAACTTTCAAAAAACAGAATAAAGATTTTATTAAACAGGCAGGGAATACCGGTATAATAGGGGTAGTCAAGGTTTTGAGATTGCTGAGGTAAAAACCTTTCTAATATATACAGAGTTGAATTCTTAGAACATTCAAGAGAGTGTATTTGTAATTTGTTTCAAGGTTTTCTAGTTCTTTCTTTGAGAGGCATTTCATTTAGTATATTTCAGCACTAACACAGTTCTTAATAATGTTTCTTCTGGAGAATAGCATTTGCTTAAATTTTCTAGATTTCTCCCTTCAGAGTTCTACATTTTCCTTTAGATATTACAGCTTTTCACTGACTCCTGAGGTGTCTAAGGTTCTCCCTTTTATCATCGAGCAGGGTTCTCTTCCCAACCCCTTTCACTGGCAGGAAGTTATCCTCCTTGTCCCTAAGATGCTTCTACTATTTGGCTTGTATGGGAGTTCACTGTAACTACTCAGACCTTCTACCAAATCCTTATCCAGTATCCTTTCTGTATAAGGCTGTTCTGTAGCTTTACTGACGGAGAATCTAAATTCTCCCTCAGAGCAGTTTTAATATATTTAAGTCAATGGGGTTTCTCTTCTCTCTGTAGAAATTCTTTTCTGACTATTGCCTATCAGAAAACACTGACTCCCAAATGTCTCTTCCCTCAGAAGCCAAAACCTCTGGCTACTGATCCAGACATTAGTTTTCAGACCAAAAGGCAAAAGACCCCTTTTCCCTCCAGATCAGCTGTTTTATTTCCTTTTTCAGCTGATGCTGGCCAATCAGAGAGTGAGTAGAGCAGCCAGTCACATAAGCTTTTATCTCCAGGGAAGATTAACTCATGAACTCCCTGACTCTCTGACACAAGCAGCATTTTAAAAAGCCTGCTTTTCTTTGCAATCCATCACATGGGGCTTTCAGATTTTGCAGTTTAATTCTGTTGTTTATGGATTTTACCATAGGTGAGATCTCTGAACCACACACCAGAAGTTACAGAAAACCAAAGTGTGAGTTATTATTGTTTGGTCTTTGTATCCTGGGAACTAGCTTTCATTTATCCAAGGGCAGGGGATAATACTGTAACTAAATTCTAAACACCTTTGACAAATTAGGGAAGGAATCTGCTGCAGCAAAACTTTGTCTTAGTGGTGTGGAGGCTTACTATATGATAGGAAGCCAGTATCACTGTTACAGCCATGGCACACTTTTTGGCCAAAGGCTGTTTCTAGTAGTCTTCACAGAGCAAGTATAGCATGTCGATTATCACTGAAAGTCATGCGGTCTGTTCTTTCTCTTTTCAGTTTCACATGGGGAAAAAATTCTGCTCGACCTCAAAAATGGCAATCAGTCAGATGCTGAGGATAAGCAAAACATATCCACCAAACAAGGCCAAAAAGTAAAACTACATGGAGCTCTGTGGTTGGATCTCCTAACAGATTTGTTGGCTCTGAGAAGCAGCCAGATTGTGGCCACATCATTGGGCAAGAGAGGTCCGTCCCCCAATTGAAACCACCCTCCTTGAATTGCAGGTTTTGCTAGTAGAGCCAGAAGGGACAGGTAAAGACTTTTGATAGAAAGAGTTCATGAAAACCTGTCTGAAAGGTTTTCGTTGGTTGGTTGTAATAACCTTGTTTTCAAGATATTCAGTAGTTAAGGTCAGCCAGATGTTTTCACTACTGAGTATGATGTATTTAATCTCTATGAACATTACTGCTGTGCATAATGAAGTGAGCCACTCCCCACCTCAAATCCTCTGCCTATGTAGATCTTGTCAGACAAAATCAGGGAAATAATAGGAAACGTACCTGACAATAGGACCTGTGATCTTCTATCATTCCTCTGTCTGTACAAAAGATTTGATGTTCCATATTATGGATGGAAAATGTTTTTCTTTTTGTGAATTTTGGGCAGTTTTGGGAATTTTGGGATCAGTTTGGGCAGGGTTCTTCCACACCTGCCCTCCCTGTGCATTTTTCCAGTTGTACAGACAATTTATTTTCCTACACACATGACTTAAATAATGATTTTCAAGGGAGGGTGCTGTTGGCATTGCGGTTGTTATTGGTGCCATCAGAGCACGCACACCCCCTTATTTTTAAGGAGACAGCCCTAAAATGTCGATATAATGCTATATTGTGTTGTAATGAAAGTTTAAGCAGATTCTCTGAATTCCCAGTTTTCATTTTTAAAAAAGGAAGTCTCTAGCTTTTTCCTTTGTGAAGATATGAGGAAAAAGGCACATCTCTGCAAGGAAAAGGGCCTTTAATTTTTTTTTAATAAACGAAAGCTGGGAATTCAGAGAACCTGCTTAAACCATCATTACACACATCACAGCATTATATTGATATTTTAGGGCCTTAAAAAAACCGAAATCAGTCATCAGGGGTGGTGGTGGATTAGTTTAACAACGATGACAGTCCAATTACTGGAAAGTGGGCTTGAGGTGGGTGGGACAAAGAAAACTCATAGAGACATTACGGACTAGGAAAAATCAGCTTCCAGAAAAACACTGGGGTAAAAGTGATCTCAAAAGAGCCAGAAAGCCCCCAGTGGAGAAAAAATAAATGAGAACTGAAGGCACAAAAATACATTTGGAACTCAGGGGATAAACCGGAGCAACATGAGGCCAAAACCAATGAAAGCAACCCAGGCAGAAGAGCCCAAAGAAGACAGTTGTCTTAGCAGAAAGCTGAGAAGTTACATTGTTGTTGTAACATCCAGACAGCGACATAAGGGTTAAAATCTGCCATGGAAGTAAATAAATCCATTTGTTCTTTTGTAATCCTGCCTTCTGCACCTCAGTCATGTTTACACATAATTCATAAATCCCCATAATAACATACATTAATATAGCCATCAAAATAAAGTCAGATTAGTTAAAACTCATTGGCCGAGTTCAGACTGGCAGTTTGCCCCGATAGAGGCACGAGCCAGAAACGTTTCACAACCGGATTAAAGGGGCCGTTCACACAGACACATCTGTCCGGTGTTCCCCAGCTGTACTCAACCCGTCTCGTAACACTTCCGAGTTTAAAAGATACCAGGTGAAAACTGGTATCAAACCCTGGAAAGTGTGATTTATCTTGTGTCTATCCCGCACCAAGAAAGTGTGAACGCCAAAAGCCGCATAAGCGCACATCTCCAAATTACCAAAAAGAAAGCCACGCCTTACAGCCAGGGCGGGCCAACAGTCCGACCGCTCCCTTGCGCCTCCTCCCGGTATGCTCCTGCATCAGTCGCTGCATTGTGAACGGGAAAACCCGGAACAAACTGTTCCGGGTTTTCCCGTTCACAATGCAGCGACTGATGCAGGAGCATACCGGGAGGAGGTCTTTTTTGCCACAACTCCCTCCCGCTTCAAACTGCCAGTCTGAACTCGGCCATTGAGTGGGATTTCTGTCACAAATATCCTTGAAGAGAGAGCTTATTAAAGCAGAAACCCTAGCATGCATGGAAACGCTCCAGTGGATCTAAGCCACTAAGTCTGAATAATTTTGAATCTTATACAGAATTCACATGCGTGTATCTCAAAGGGATTGGTAACACATTGTACCAGTGCTAATTGATCCATGGTGGCTTGTTGTAGCCTTCTGGGTAAAGCATGTTACTGATTTTGACTTTCAAAGGCATTAGTATTTTGGCACAGCATACTAGTTTATCATTCTTGGGATACATTTTGCAAGCTTCTGAGCTTTGCCCTGATTCTCTGAGGCTTAATGAAATATCTAGAGCAGTGGTGGAGAAAGATTCACACCAAGGCTAACCAAACACATGTTAGAACTCAACTTTGAGCCTACCAAGTGGTAATGATTGTGTGGAAGACATTTTATTTTTCCTGCACCGTTAATGCTCTGAAAGTCATCCAGCAGTACAATTTGTTAAATTTCCCTTGTGAATCCCAAGAAAGAAAGGGCTACTTGGGTAAATCTTTGTGGACCCAAACAGCAAGAGATCAGCCCTGTCTTCCTTCTCCTTTTCCTCCACAATAAATAATCCCTTCCTCCCCAGAAAGAAACCATCTTTCCTCCGTCCCTCCCAAAAGGTTGCTCTTCCATCTACCCAAGCCTCAGGAGGCTAGTGAACCCTCAGATGTCTCCTGGTTATTGAAAGATTCCTATTGAAAGAGCCAGTTTGGTGCAGTGGTTAAGTGCACGGACTCTAATCTAGGAGAACTGGGTTTGATTCCCCACTCCTCCACTTGCACCTGGCTGGATGACCTTGGGCAAGCCGTGGTTAGGATAAGAGCTGTCCTTGAAGAGCGGTTTCTGTCAAGAGCTCTCTCAGCCCCACCTACCTCACAGGGTGTCTGTTGTGGGGAGGGGGAAGGGAAAGGAGTTTGTAAACCGAGCTGAGACTCCCTTGGGTAGTGAAGGGCGGGGTATAAATCCAATCTCTTCTTCTTCTTTTACCTCACAGGGTGTCTGTTGTGGGGAGGGGAGGGGAAGGGAAAGGAGTTTGTAAGCCGATCTGAGACTCCTTTGGGTAGTGAAGGGCAGGGTATAAATCCAATCTCTTCTTCTTCTTCTTTTTACCTCACAGGGTGTCTGTTGTGGGGAGGGGAAGGGAAAGGAGTCTGTAAGCCGATCTGAAACTCCTTTGGGTAGTGAAGGGCGGGGTATAAATCCAATCTCTTCTTCTTCTTCGCTATTGAAAGCAGAGTGAGAGAAGTTCCCTTTAGGGCTCCATCATGGCCCTTTACCACTCAGCATCCTCCTTGCCATCCCCTCCCCAGACCTTTGCCAGCAGCTCTCATTTGTAACCACTGCTGTGCCTTGTTCTGAAGGCCATGACCAGTAGCTGTTCTAGTATGTTGTGTGCCATAGACCCATCAGCAGCCCCCAAGTCTAGCAGCCTCTGTTACACTACTACTTCCCTGACTCCTCACTGGTCCTGGCTCCTCACCATCTGAGTCCAACACTTGGCCCCATGGCGGTCAGGCCTTCTGTGGCCTCCCATGGCCAGGCACCAGCAACAGGGGCTGATTGAAATGGAGCGACCTGGGCCACTTGGCCCAGTGTGCTCAAAACCCCAAAGGCAGCAGATGTCAGTGCTCAGTCTGCTCCAATCTCCTCAACACTACTGTAGGGCTAAGCCAGTTTACCAAGGGGGTACCATTTTGCATACTTGTGGGCAGGGCTCTTTTTGGGCAGGAACGCACAGGAATGGAGTTCCGGCTGGCTCCCAAGTTGGCCACGCCCAGCAGGAGCTCATTAGAATAATAGGCCACACCCAATAGCAGAAACTCATTAGGATTGGCTACATTAGGGGTGTGTGGCCTAACATGCAAAGGAGATCCTGCTACAAAAAAAGCCCTGGGTTTTGACAACAAACAAGGTAAACAGGAAAGGTGGGTGTGGCTGGATGACCACACTTCTGGTAACATGGTGGTGTGGCCTAATGTGCTAATGAGCAGTGCTGTCAGGGTGTGGCCTAATATGCTAATGGGTTTTACTGTTGGGTGTGGCCTAATATGCGAATGGGTTTTACTGTTGGGTGTGGCCTATTATGCTAATGAGTTCCTGCTGGGCTTTTTCTACAAAAAGAACCCTGCTTGTGGGTAAATCAGAAACTTTGTTAATCCATGATCTGAGGTCATCCTACAACCTTCACTGAATCACTGTTGAACTTGATTCAACTCCCAGATCGAAATGCAGTTATCTAACCACTGTACCATAGTGATTCATGTGGAATGTGTTTCTGTACCAATCTTCCCAGTCCACATATATGTTTGAAATACTTTGTCTGACTTATAATAAACCTAGATCTGGTTAGCTGAAGGGAGAACTTTCTTCCAGATAGACTTCTCTCCATGCTGTGAATTAAGATAATCAAGCAAGACAACAAGGGCAACCGTGAAAAATTAACGACAAAAAAAATCAGACATTCAACAGATTTCAGTAACTATTAATGTAAAGAAAAATTAATACAAACAATTCATTCCATACATCATATATTCTAATAGCCAACAGAGGGCGCCGTGCGGATCCTTAGTCTGAGGAAAAGGAAGCTCCGTCTGCCTCAGAACCTGCTTCTATTTGCTCAGTACACTTCCTGTATTTGCACAAAAATCGAAAAAGTAAGGAAATCTCTCCAGGGATGGCTGAATTCCCCAAAAAAGCTTTTGAAATGGCCTCTGCAGCAGGGATCTAACTCCAGGCATCAACTGTGAGAGAGAGGTTAGAACGTTCAGGGCG
>NW_015168667.1:385418-399198 GCF_001447785.1 Gekko japonicus | reverse complement strand
AGAGTGTGAGAGAGGTAGAGGGAGACAGGAGGAAGCAAAGGTGTGAGGAACAGGATAACCATTCCGCAAGTTTCTTGCGGGTCTCCACTTGTATCAATATAATATCCAACATTTCAAAAAAACATTCCAAAACTACACAAAATTGTTGTTGTTCAGTCGCACAGTCGAGTCCGACTCTTCGCGACCCCATGGACCAGCTCCCGCCAGGCCCTCCTGTCTTCCGCCATCCTCTGAAGTGTGCTCAATTTCATGTTCGTTGCATCTATGACACTGTCTTACCATCTCATCCTTTGCCGTCCCCCTCTTCTTTGTTCTTCAATCTTTCCCAGCATCAGGGTCTTCTCCAGTGACTGCTCCCTTCTCATTGGGTGGCCAAAGTATTTGAGCTTCAGTTTCATTATCTGGCCTTCCAGGGAACAGTCAGGGTTGATTTCTTTTAGGACTGACTGATTTGATCTCCTTGCAGTCCAAGGGACTCTCAAGAGTCTTCTCCAGCACCATAGTTCAAAAGAATCTATTCTTCGGCGCTCGGCCTTCCTTATAGTCCAACTCTCGCAGCCATACATGACTACTGGGAATACCACTGCTAAATAAGTGAGCTCAAATCTAAATTACTAATCCAGTAAAGTGCACAGTGCCAATGAGTTATAATGCTTGTTAAGCCTTATTATAAACTGTCTTTCATAAGATGGTTACTGACCAATAATGGTACGGTGGATGTTAGTTTCAAAGTCTCAATAACTTTGAAGAACACTGTCATTCACTGACATAAGACAATTTCTTACAGGCACACAATTAAAATCTTTGGCCCCGTTCACACGGAGGATTTGCCACGCTAAAGGCATGAATGTTAGGCGGATTTTCGGTGCGCGATCACACCGCAACATCTGGGAAGTGTAGCGCACCCGTAGCCAACCCGTGGCATCCCGCCGAAGATACGCAGTAAAAAAATACCTCAGAAAGTGCAGTAGTATCTGGAAAACGTGCAGCAGGGGCGGGCGACTGATCACAGGAGCGCTAGTATCCCGTACCTTACAGCACCCGTCGCAAACCAGATGGTTTTCCTAAGCGCATGCACACGAACACTAAACTGGAAGCAGTGCTGCTCTGCGGAACTGCGCCTGGGCACAAACACGGAACGCTTGCAGCGCGGCTTCTTTGCCAGCTCCATCATCGCTGTGTGATTGCGAGCTTCCTGCCACAGCACGAAGACTCAGGAGACCGTGTGATCGGGCTAATGTGCTTTATTTTGCCCTGGGGCAAACAGCCACGCCTCACCCCCGCGTTATCTGGCCCGGGGCCTTTGATGTGATAGGTGTGATATGTCTTGTGTGATACGGCTTGAGATGGATACATAGGACTTTGTTCTGTTCTGCCTTGAAGAAGCTTTGTGGGAAACAGATACCAAGCCTGGCAGGCTCCACTGGAGAACCAAATGACGGTGTCCTTGAAAGTTATTGAGACCTTTGGAGATTAAAACTAACATCCATTGTATCATTATTCATCAGCAACCATATTAAGAGGGATGGTTTATAAGGCTGAACAAGCATTGTAACTCATTGGCACTGTACACTTTATTGGATTAGTCATTTAGAGCTGAGCTCACCTATTTTGTGTGGTTTTGGAATGGGGTTTTTTTTGTAATTTTGGAAATTATATTAATATGTACGAAATGAATCATTTATATGAATTTTTGTTTACGTGAATAGATATTTGTTTGTTTCATAATCAGGTTTTCACGGTTGCCCTTGTTGCCTTGTTTGATTTTCTTTCCATGAATTAAGATAAAGCAGAGGAGATTGTTTATCAATGGACAGGGCTTTCCTGTGGTGGTGCCCAAATTATGGAACTGTCTCCCAAAGGTGATCAGCCAGGGTTGTAGTTTAGGAAGTTTTACGCAGGTGGTACAAATTCATCTCTTCCAACAAGTTTTCTGTAGTAAGCAGGGCTATTTTTGGGCAGGAACGCACAGGAATGGAGTTCCGGCTGGCTTCAGAGTTGGCCACGCCCACTACAGCCAAAACCTCTGAGGCGGGTAGGCCAGGGCCCCCCTGGAAGGATCGGGGAGGCATTTAAATGCCTCCTCATGGCTTCCCCGGGCTGTCTAAGGGCTGGCTTGCCCAGGCTTCCCACAGCCACGGGGCGCCCGGGCAAGCTAAGGGAAGGCATGGGGGTGTGGCCTAATATGCTAATGAGCTGTGCTGTTGGGGTGTGGCCTGATACATTAATGTGGCCTATTATGCTAATGAGTTCCTGCTGGGCTTTTTCTACCAAAAAAGCCCTGGTAGTAAGAGTTAGATTTTATTCTTGCCTAGCTGGTACCATATTAAGACGCTGAACTGCAGGCTGTGGAAGGTCAGTAGTTCAGCAGTTCGAGACCCGGGTGCCGCATGATGGGGTGAGCTCCCGTCTCTAGTTCCAGCTCCTGCCAACCTAGCAGTTCGAAAGCAAGACATTGCAAGTAGATAAATAGGTACCACTCCAGTGGGAAGGTAACAGCGTTCCGTGCGCCTTGGTGTTTAGTCATGCTGGCCACATGACCACGGAAGCATCTTCAGACAGCGCTGGCTCTCCGGCTTTGAAACGGAGATGAGCATCGCAACCCTACAGCCGGATTCGACTGGCTTTCGAGCAAGGGAACCTTTACCTTTACCTTACTTAAAAACAGATTCTTATTTTTATAATGTTGCTTGTTTAAAAATAGTATTGTAAGCCAATCTGAGGGCCCATAAATGTAAGGATAAGTAAATTAATTAATGTCAAGTAGCTGCAATGGCCCTGTATGCTAGTGCAAGCTTCTGTGAGCCCCTCAGAAGTATATAAAGGAACTTGCCTGCTGAATGAATCAGGTGGGTTGCCGTGCTGGTCTGAAAGAGCAGAACAGGAGAACAAAAGTTTGAGTCCAAGTGGGGCACCCTTAAGATCAACAAAGTTTTATTCAAGGTAAAAGCTTTCATGTGCACGCACACTTCCTCAGGTACAATGAAGATATTTAACAGATGCAAACAGATGCAAGGACCCACTTCAAAGAAGAAGATGCCATAAGACGCCTCCATGCTTGAGAGGAGATGCCTGGAGCGTGACAGCATTCCACAGTTAAGGATACATCTGCTCATCAGTCTCAAACCTTGGACATATTTATTTCCTTCATGATGTTTTCCTCCAGAATTAAACCCAAACAAATGGTAATCTAAACTTGTTATTCCTGTTTGGTCCTTGCATCTGTTAAACATCCTCATTATGCTGTATGCAAATTTGCTGCCCACCCTCTACCTATATGTATGGATTGGCAACTTCCATTTCATTGTATCTGAAGAAGTGTGCATGCACACAAAAGATTATACCTTGAATAAAGCCTTGGTAGGAGCTGCGGAGGCTCAAGTGGTTGAGACGCTGAACCGCAGGCTGTGGAAAGTCAGTAGTTCAGCAGTTCGAGACCCAAGTTGCCGCATGACGGAGTGAGCTCCCATCTCTAGTTCCAGCTCCTGCCAACCTAGCAGTTCGAAAGCAAGAAATTGCAAGTAGATAAATAGGTACCACTTCGGTGGGAAGGTAACAGCGTTCCATGTGCCTTGGTGTTTAGTCATGCCGGCCACATGACCACGGAAATGTCTTCGGACAGCGCTGGCTCTTCGGCTTTGAAACGGAGATGAGCACCACAACCCTAGAGTCGGACTCGACTGGCTTTCGAGCAAGGGAACCTTTACCTTTACCTTAGTCTTAAAGATGCCAGTGGACTCAAACTTTGTTCTGTTGCTTGCTGACTGTTCAAAAAGACTAGTGGAAAATGGAGTTTTTCATGCGCTGCTGAAGAAGCTGGGTTCTGCAAAACAAATGCAGTAATTTCCTTCTCTTGACTAGAGAACTCTCCACCTTTTTTCCAGCTTTTATCAGTGCTTTTTGAAACCACTAATTGGAATCAGTGTAAGATATATGTTTGAACAAATTAATTATTTCAGAGTGTTTTCTTTCCACACATTCCTCGAAGCTTCTTGCTGTGAGGAAAGATAAACTTATATAAATACAAAAGTTTTATTCAGCTGGAGTTCTCTGTAATAAGCATTTAAAATCTGAGATATCTACACCCTATATCTGCAAGCACGCGGGGATGTGCACATAGACGGGCACACACACACATCTTTCCCTTCTACAGGACATAAAATTGATTTAATTCGACAGTTCCAGACATTTTTTGCCCCTATAAGGAAGTTCAGTGCATTTGTACAGAAAGATTTGTTTCTCTTCTTTGATAGATTGGTTGGATGAGTCCTACTGACCTTGGTTCCATTCAGGAATCCAACACACTGTTCTGTTCATCTGACAGAGGATACATTGCTGATTCTCTTCTGACATTGTATCCTGTTGAAGCCAATGGGTTTTATCGGATTGTTATGAATGTACTTTTGAATGAATTTATTTGTGAGGGAGTATAGTATCACAAAACCTCCGGATTAGTGTAGATTATTGAATGTGATTTGCCACATCCAGGGCTATTTTTGGGCAGGAACGCGCAGGAACGGAGTTCCGGCTGGCTCCCAAGTTGGCCACGCCCAGCAGGATCTCATTAGCATAATAGGCCACACCCAACAGCAGAAACTCATTAGGACTGGCTACATTAGGGGTGTGTGGTCTAACATGCAAAGGGTTCCTGCTACAAAAAAGCCCTGGGTTTTGACAACAAACAAGGTAAACAGAATAAGAAACAAAAGGTGGGTGTGGCTGGATGACCACACTTCTGGTGACATGGGGGTGTGGCCTAATATGCTAATATGCTGTGCTGCCAGGGTGTGGCCTACTATGCTATTGAGTTTCTGCTGTTGGGTGTGGCCTATTATGCTAATGAGTTCCTGCTGGGATTTTTCTACAAAAAGAGCCCTGGCCACATCTAAATATCAACCGCTGGGGCCCTATGAATCACCAAACTACCCCCGAATGAAATCTCTTCTTCTAAGCTAGCTTGGCTGTCTCTGTTATGTGGTCTAGTGGCAAGGAGTATTTTACTGTACTTCTGTGCAATCATGTAATAGGATGTGTGGGGGAATGTTCATCTGTAGAGGCCCATATATTTCAGCAGAGGTCCCCCGCATGGTGCCCGACTACTAGGGCTGCCAAGTCCCCTGGGAGGGTGGAGGTTTCCCCGCTAAAAGGGCCCCCAATCCGCCGGTCCGGACCAGGCCGACAGGGGGAACCCTGCCCCCAAAGTGCCCGGTTCCGGCCGACATGCTCGGCGCAATGATGTCACCCGGAGGTGACATCATCACGCCGGGCACGTCGCCGGCTGACGCGCTAGCAATCAGCCTGAAAACTCTATGGTACCATAGAGTTTTCAGGCTGGTTGCTAGAGCGCCAGCCTGCGATGTGCCCAACGTCATGACGTCACCTCCGGGTGACGTCATCGCGGCACGTGTGCGAATGTCCCTGGCAGGGACCAACGCTCCCCTGCTTTTAACTGCAAGTCACTTGGCAACCCTACCGTCTGCACGTTTCCTGGTGCCTGCCAAATGACCGCGCCAGGTGGAGCTTTTGCTCAGCAGGGCTTCTGATTGGCCATTAGGGGTTTGACTGGCTGTGCGGAGGTTCAAAAAGTTGCTTCAGCAGCAGCTGCCACCACAGCACAAGGATCTTGAATGAAGATGAGCTGTGCATGTGCAAGAAAACATTTTGGAGCAATATGTTTGCTACAGACTACAGAGATCAGTTCCCCTGGAGAAAAATGGATGCTTTGGAGGGTGGCCCCTATGGCATTGTACCCCACTGAGGTCCCTGTCCCTCCCAGGCTCCATCCCCTTCAGGTGTTACCCAACCTGAATCTGGCACCATTACCCCCCCCCCTTCCCCTCTGGTGGTCAGGGGAGACTTGTCAACCCTACCTGCTGAAGAAGAAGGAGGAGGAGGAGGAGGAGGAGGAGGAGGAGGAGATTGGATTTATACCCCACCCTTCACTACCCAATGGAGTCTCAGAGCGGCTCACAATCTCATTTCCCTTCCCCTCCCCACAACAGACACCATGTGAGGTGGGTGGGGCTGAGAGAGCTCTGACACAAACTGCCCTTTTTCAAGGACAGCTCTTACCAGAACTACGGCTTGCCCAAGGTCATCCAGCCAGGTGCGAGTGGAGGAGTGGGGAATCAAACCCGGTTCTCCCAGATTAACCACTACACCAAACTGGCTTAACTTCGGCAAGGTTGTTATAGTGTGTGCCTTCCAACCATACCTTACAACCCACTCACCTCATGAGGGCTTCATCACCTTAGCTGTTTGCTTGCTGACATCCAGTGGTCAATACATGGACTGTGTTGCTTCTGTGCGCTGTACAGTACCTAGTAGAGACAGAAAAGAATACATCTTTTTTTTCTTCTCTCAGAGAAATATTAAATCACAGTTTAAAAGGTGTTCTAGCATTCATAATAGCTTCTGTTCTCCTCTTCCGCCCTCAGATGTTTGTTCTTCTTCCCCCACACCCGCTTTCATTTCCCTTTTATAATTGGAATTGTTATTAAAAGAAGCCATGATTCATGTACGGAAATATTACAGGGAATGTTTTAAAACTGAAGACATTGTTTTATATTCCTGAAATATTTAATAAGCATGGACACATTTTTCCATCTGGCATTTGTCTATTTGAAAGCTTGTCTGTCACAATGGGAATTGAATGACTTTTTAAAAGGGCAGTTGTATCGTAGGCACACAGATTTCTTCCTTCTCCAAATAATTTTAAAACATTAGAACCAAAAACTGATTTTAGTGCAAGAATGATCTGTTCTGTAGAAAGCAGCTCATGAAAAGATAGCAAGCAAGAAATGTAGGTTCAGTGATATGCACTGAAGAATTGTAAGAAGGCCTTTGGCCATGATCCTTGGAAGAAGAATTAGAATGCATCATCACATGTTCAAACCTTTCAGTGCAGACCTTTAGCAAAAATTGCCAGTGTGGGAATACTTTTGTCATTAAAGAAAACTACCAGAATGAATGGAAGAGCCTATGAATATATGTGTTCATATATATTGTTGTGTACTCACTTTGTCTGTACAGATAAGCAAGATGCAAAGGGATCTGGAGAGCCTTTTATCTCCAGTAATGTTCCAACTGATGGTTCTTGAATTGACACTTCCTGTATTGTTCTGTCCAGCTTCTACAATTGCTACTTTAGGGAGAATGCAAGCCAGATTTAAGATGCTGAAAATATTGTCAGTGGTAGCCTGGATGTGTTAACCCACTGACTATATTACAGACCAAGTAATTACAGGGTCAACTATGACTGTGGCTTCCTTGGTTGTGATGTGTTCATTCTTTATTCAGAAATGGGTTATCTCAGGGGTCATTTCGTAGAAAAAGAGGTGCAGGAGCTCATTAGCACAACTCATTAGCATAACTTATTTGCATATGCCACACCCCTTGACATCACCGGAAGTGTGTCAGAAGGCAACACCCACTGCTCAGGCTCCACTGGACTCTTGGATTGCTAGCTATGGGGGGGGATGCGCAGATCTGCCCTCAGAGAGGAGGGAGTGCTTGTACCTGAATAAATCTTGGCCTTAAAGGTGTCACTGGACTCTTTTGGATTGCAAGCTATGGGAGGGGGCTCTGCAACTTACCTGCTGCTTCTTGCTCCTCGTGGCCCGGGGCTGCTGGGAGCGGGGGCAGGGCTTGTTGCATGTGCCCACCCCCTCGGCTCTTTACTGCCGGAGCTCCGCTCCTGTGCGCTCCTGCAGGAAATGACTCCTGGGTTATCTACATCATTGATATAGGGTTCTTTACATGTAGTTAGTCTGAGTGTCTTGGGCTTCTTTAAAACTGAGTTGCTAGATAAGAAGGAAGGGGAAGAATTACTTTTGATGTCCTCTAAAGTACCAGTCTTTTACTTTGATGCCATTTTGTTGGTAGTCAGTTTTTGTTAATTGGATGAAAATAAATTGTAACGGCTGCTCTAATTTGGGAAGCAAATTGCGAGAAGTTGATGCTGAAGCTGATGACATAATTCTGAAAACAAGGCATGCCTGTGGAACACTTTCACTCCACAGAGGTCAGCCAATCATCTGAATTCAACAAACTGTATTTTGTTTGACCAATAGACCAATAATTCCTTACTGCAAGAGAAAGATGGCTGTGAACTTGGAAGCAGATTCAAACACTAAAAAACAGTTCGGTTCTATCACACTGTACAATTTAGATTGTGGATCAGGGAGATCATGGTGTCACCATCTTAATGCTGCCTGATGTAAAAAAGCCATTGCATATGGAAAGTTGGCATATCAGGAGAAACATTCTAGCCTAAACTTCCCTCTAATGCAGAGGTCATTTTGGGGGGGAACGTGGGGGATCGCAGTTCCCCCGGGTGAGGTGCAGGGGGCGGGACACATGACAAAGCCCCGCCCCCTGCTTCCGGCTGCCCCGCTTCCGGCCCTCATTCAGCCAGGAGGAGGCAGGAGAAGAGGGAGGGTAAGTTGCTTCCTCCCTGCCTCTCCCCACCCCTGCCTGCCTGGGGCCAGGGAGGGCCTTCGCGAACCTTCCTTGCACTCCCGCCGGCCTTGCAGGTCCACCGCCGGGCCCCTCATGGGGCTCGGCAGTGGAGCTGCAAGGCCGGCGGTTGCAGCCGGGACCGTTGGGGGAAGGGGGTGTGGCCTTATGACGCATTTCCAGTGATGTCAGGGGGTGTGGCCTTATGACACACTTCCGGTGATGTCAGGGGGTGTGGCATACGCTAATGAGTTATGCTAATGAGTTCCCCTAGCTCTTTTTCTACGCAATGACCCCTGCTCCAATGTATTTGTTTTCCACGCTGAGGCACGTCAGCACTGGACTTCATTCAAACATAGAATCTCCTGACATTCTGAGTGGTACAATCTGAAACGGATTATACTATATTCATCCAGGTGGTCAGTTTTCCCTCATCAACTATTAAACCCTTTGTATTATACATAGCAAAGGGGAAAGAGAGAGGGAGGGAGGGAGGGACAAGGAGCAGGTTTAGAATCCCCCACTCCCAATAGTGCCTTCAGGTGTTGTACCCAGGGCTTTCTTTGCAGAAAAAGCCCAGCAGGAACTCATTAGCATAACAGGCCACACCCAACAGCAGAAACTCATTAGTATAGTAGGCCACACCCCTGACAGCACAGGACATTAGCATATTAGGCCACACCCCATGTCACCAGAAGTGTGGTCATCCAGCACACCCTCCTTTTGCTTCTTATTCTGTTTACCTTGTTTGTTGTCAAAACCCAGGGCCTTTTTGTAGCAGGAACTCCTTTGCATGTTAGACCATACACCCTGAATGTAGCCAATCCTAATGCGTTTCTGCTGTTGGGTGTGGCCTATTATGCTAATGAGCTCCTGCTGGGCGTGGCCAACTCAGGAGCCAGCCGGAACTCCGTTCCTGTGCATTCCTGCCCAAAAATAGCCCTGGTTGTACCCCTTTATTGTACTTTCTCCAATGTAGATGACATCGTTGGGACTTTTGATAAATCATTGTGCTTGAGTCTCTTAAACTGTGAAAGGGAGCTCTCTATCCTCACACCCTCATCCTGTCAAAACAACAATTAATTTGCAAGTATATTATAGCGCTTGTATGTGTGGCACCTTTCATAGAAAAGATAAGGACTCATCATGGAGAATGGGCATCCCAGAAAAAAGAGCTAATTTTACTTTGTTGTAATATTTGTCCAATCCAAATTAAGAAATGTTTTTCTTTATTTTTAAGGAGTATACAGTATTTAGTCACCTTTAGCACCTTGTGTAGTGAAACACAAAGACATATCAAGGACTGATAATTTTGCTTTCTTAGACCTCTTACAAAATTTTCCCAAGACAGTTGAGTTGCTCTGAGCACAAGGATGATGAAATTTAATTAACTATGCTTTTCTGGAGGCTAGGTCCTATGAGCATCAGCTGAACTGGATTATGTAACTCCAGAGATTAGATAGAGACCATAAATGACTTCCTGTGTTGAATTCTTTTTTTTTAATTAACTAATGATTCCTTGCTCCTCAATAAAAATAATCTACAACAATCAGGGCATATAACAGCCTCTCTTTCTCTGCTGCTTCTCATCTCTGTACAAAAATTTGGGAGTTAACATTTTAAAACCCAGTAATTGCAACATAATTGTCATAACCAAAATCAAATATCAGAAATTCTTTTGCTTAAGAAATTTGAAATTATTCAAGGCAGTATTCCATCATACTGACATCTGAGACAATTAAAAATACATATAGACTAATGTACTCTGTGTGGGAATACTTTTGACTAGGGATGGGCACAAACTAGGCCCGGTTCGCAAGTTTTGTGCCATCCTGCTGCCACGAACCCCCCACAACCCTCCCAGATGGCTTTGGGAGGTTCACGCAGTTTGTGTTGGCAGGCACACTGGTGCTGACAGTGGGGCTTGGAGAAGGCATTTAAAGAGACCATGGTTTCTTTTAATGCCTTCTCCAAGCCGTGTTGCCATAGCGGCAAAACTCAGCAAGTGAATTAAGAAGGCATTTAAATGCCTTCTGAGATCACTTGAGTGTCAGCAGTGCGGCTTGCAAAGCCATTTAAAGGGATCCCTTTAAATGGCTTTTATAAACCACGCTGCCACTGCGGCACGATTTGCAAGTGAACTCAGAAAGCATTTAAATACCTTTTGAGCTGACTTGTGAGTTGCTTAAGAAATATGAAATTATTATTAAGAAATCTGAAATTGTTATTTTGCAGGCTTGGACTACACTCGTGTGTGGCATGGCTTGCAAAAGCCATTTAAAGGGAGCACATTCCCTTTAAAAGGCTTTTGCAAGCTGTGTGGCATGCGAGTGACATCTAAGTGGCGAGGTCACCTGAAAGTGACTTCACTCTCATGCTGTGTGGCTTGCAAAAGACATTTAAAGGGAATGTGCTCCCTTTAAATGGCTTTTGCAAGCCATGCCACACACGAGTGTAGTCCAAGCCTGCAAAATAACAATTTCAGATTTCTTAATAATAATTTCAGATTTCTTAAGCAACTCATAAGTCAGCTCAAAAGGTATTTAAATGCCTTCTGAGTTCACTTGCAAATCGTTCACTTGCAAGGCACACTGCATCACGAACCATGAACCAATTTGTTAAATAGGAAGGTTTGTGGAGGTCCGTGGTTCATGAGACCCCATGAATCATGAACCTTCATGAACCTCCATTTTCCTGGTTCGTGCCGATTCCTACTTTTGACACACTGCAGAATAGCTTTCAAGAATGTACCTTTTGCAAATTTGGCATTTCCTAATCTGGTTTGTTGCCTAAATTGTCTTTTTAGTCTGACCTAGTGTTGCTATTGAATTTGGTTTTGCCTTACTTGGTGGTGTCCACGAGACTTCTGACCAACTTCCCATCAAGATAATTGATCCAATTTAAGATTTATTCCACAGCATTTGTAACTCTTTGACGTTTAGCTGTTATACTAATGCTTAACTTCACATAATTTCTAAAACAAGTCCGTACCCTTAGTAGTTTCACTTGCAGCATCAGGGGCGATGATACATGGAGAAAATTAGAATCTTGCTTCCAAGAGTTGCGTGAATGGGTTGTATTTTGATACAACCTTATAATGTTCCACTGGAATTCTGATATTGTCTTTGAGGTTTCAGTTGGTAACCAGCCATGGTCTTGATGCGTAACATGGAGCCAGTGATTTAAGTCACATAATTGTAAAGGAATCATACTTTCCATAAAAAATATTTGGCCTACCTATTTAAAACCTGATAGGTGTGTGTGTGTATGTTAAGTGCCATCAAGTTGCTTCCAACTTGCAATAACCCTATGAATGAATGACCTCCAAAATGTCCTGTTGTTAACAGCCTTGCTTAGGCCTTGCAAACTGAAGGCTACGGTTCCTTGACTGAGCCAATCCATCTCATATTGAATCTTCCTCTTTTCATGCTGCCTTCAACTTTTCCTAGCATTATTGTTCTTTTACAATTACTCTTGTCTTCTTGTGCTGCCCCAGCCAGCTTTAATGTACCTTTAAGAGTAGTTGCACCCTGGGAATTGGAGTCCACAGTTAGGGGTCCCAGAAGCTTCCCTCTGACTGGCTCATTAAGAGTAATTTCCTGAGCTCAGAGGGGCAAAGATAGGAGTTTTATTGTTCTTTTCCGTTTCTTTGTCCATCAACCCTTACTGCAAAGGAGAGGGGAAGCCCATCTCTTCTCTCACCGCGGCTATAGAACTGACCTAGATCACAAGATGTAACTTTCCACCCAGATATCAGCTTGATTGTGAGTAAATCATTTTCTGAATGTGTGTGAAGTTGAATAAAGATGATTTAAGCTCTCCTCAGTAGTCGTGGTTGACTCACACCTAGAAAGCGCTGGCTTAGCCACAGCTCGCTCTGGACAGGAATACTTCTCATAATGTGGCCAAAGTACAATAGCCTCAGTTTAGTCATTTCAGCTTCTAGGGAGAGTTCAGAACCTGATAGAATTGTACAATTAAAAACTAAACCTGTTTTTTTTCTGCACTGTGCCTCCTGTTAATGTTTAAAGGTAAAGGTAAAGGTTCCCTTGCTCGAAAGCCAGTCGAATCCGACTCTAGGGTTGCGGTGCTCATCTCCGTTTCCAAGCCGAAGAGCCAGCGCTGTCCGAAGACGTTTCCGTGGTCATGTGGCCGGCATGACTAAACACCAAGGCGCACGGAACGCTGTTACCTTCCCACCGAAGTGGTCCCTATTTATCTACTTGCAATTTCTTGCTTTCGAACTGCTAGGTTGGCAGGAGCTGGAACTAGAGACAGGAGCTCACCCTGTCTTGCGGCACCCGGGTCTTGAACCGCTGAACTACTGACCTTCCACAGCCTGCAGTTCAGCGTCTTATCCACTTGAGCCACCGCAGCTCCGTAATGTTTAGAGAGGAGAAATTTGCCTACACACAAACTGTGAATATGTGTGCTCTAGGATCGTGCAGCTAATCACACTGGCCCCATGCGTGACTAAATTGTGTCCTTGTGCCTTTCCCAGAGACTGTTCAAGCATTACGTATAGACATGTGGTGGACAAGAGGTGAAATTGTTTGCAGTGTAAATTATATATCGACCCCCAACAGATGACATATTAATTGAAATGGGGTTCTGTAGAAGAGAACAACAAATTCCCAGTGATCGTTTTAACTTTGGAACTAATAACCTCAATATTCCTGTTTTGCAGCTGTAATACGTATAGAGCCAGCAGCAGTGTCTTAGCCATATACTTCAACTATCCCTTTTGCTAGGGGAGGTCCCTATTTTTTTAGTCCATAGGATATCACTTTTCTTATTTTGAACCAACTTTTTGCCTTTTGTGGATGCCTTGTCCCAAAGCCTTCCTTGCAATTACCATTATTCAGGATTCAGCCTCTTCTTTCAGAAGATGAATTTTGGAGTAGGGAGTAGATACATCTTTTCTCTAATGCGCATACATGTAAATACATGCATCTGAATCCTAAGGTGCCATGCTGTGTACAGCTATCATTTTTCACACAGAAGCTGCTTATGTATGTTTGGACCATTTAATGACAGATTATAGGATAATTTTTTCCCCTATACTGAAAGAATAAACAAGCTCATCTGTTAAAGCCATGCAGGTCAGGCTGTAGCAGAATAAGTGAATATCCAGTACAGTTGGAGAAGTAGAGCCTGCTGGAATGCATAATGGTTGGTGGTTGTGGGAGTTTGTGTAGTGACCTTTAGGTGGCACCATGGTCGTGTAAAGGAAGGCCCTTGGAAGGGGAGTCAGGCCCTTCTGGGGGTAAATTCTAGTCTGCTCCTGGAGGAGCAAAGGGAAGGAAGTGTGTGTGTGTTTGCT
>NW_015168667.1:363256-385369 GCF_001447785.1 Gekko japonicus | reverse complement strand
CATTCCAGCTTGAAATGACCCCTGCCTAAAGGTATTTTTAACTATTTGTCCTCTTCACTATTTTAACCGTTTTCACTACGCCAATCTTGATAGAATTTTATATTAAAACTTAGGTCTCTAACTATCATCTGTCTGTCTGTGTAATGCCACTTACCCTCTCTTTGCTCATCTCCTAAACTTGCCTGTCTATTCCCTTGTTCCAAACACTTTATCACTGGAGCTGGGACACTTCAGCACTGGAGCAGGGCCTGCTGCCTCACAGGCTATAAAGTGGGATATTAATATAATGAATGGAAGAGTACAGCCCTGTTTTCCTCCCCCCCCCCGCTTTTCCTCAAGCTAGTGTAAGGAGCTGATGGAAACATCCTCCTAGAAATCAGATAGCCCAAATCATACTCCAAAAGCTCTACTACCACTGCCAGCTTATGCCAGTTGCTAGGCATCGTCATTTTCCTCACAATACCTCTTAGAAGTTATTGTCTGGAAAACAGTCTTCGTGCAAAGGACGATGGGGACAAAATTAGGTTTGAAAACATTAGCCATACATTTCCTTTGTTGCCCATTAAATTAGGCACTTTTAGAAGAAATTATTACTGCTACTAATTACCTTATTGTGGAGCATGATTGTAATATTGGTTGTTCAAACAATGGAAATGATATATGAAAATGGAAAGATGTTGTAAGATTTAGCATATCTTGTATAGTCAGAAATTGGCTTGCGGCCCTGTTCCTATTACAGTTCGCTATTAGCTGATTCATCTGGTGACCTTGCTACTAAGGTAGGATTAAAATTTAGAAATGAATGCTTTAATTTTCCTAGCAGTAAAACCAGTTAAAGGGCAGAGTGCCACTAGAGTCTCAGGATGAAATAGAGTGTTTAAGATGTTAATTATTTGGTTTGATTGCTTGAAAACCAACGAGGTGGCAAAAGTTAACAAACAGAAGGAAGTGGATTATATTAGACTATATCTTTCTCTTTGAATGTGAGAGAACGTAATGGCCTTTCCTCTTGCTTTAGACTGTAACCCAAAGACATAGACAAAGAATTGCCTGACATAAGAATTGCCTTGCTTGAATGCAGCACAGTATTTACCACTGTCACCAACTGGCTGCCCTTGGGAATTTCACAAGTGTGTCATGATGATAGCCATTCCGTTGTTGTTGTCTAGTAAACTGCCTAGTATTATATGGCAGTTCCATTTTTAGCAGTCAAGGATAATAATGATTGACAACTCTAGCCTTTAAGACTGGGACTAATCCATCATTGTAACGGGTAGAGATTACTACATATTGTAGCAATTAGTTCCATAAATGAAGTGCATATTCTCTTGAAGGCATCCTATTGAAAACTGGTAAAGCCAATGTTATGTGAGAGCCAGTGTGGTGTAGTGGGTAGAGTGTTGGACTAGGATATGGAGTACCAGGTTTGAATCCCCACTCTGCCATGGAAACTTGCTGGGTGACCCTGGGCCAGTCCCACTCTCTCAGCTTAACCTGCCTTATACGGTTGACGTGGGGATAAAATGAAGGAGCTGAGAACAATGTAAGTTGCTTTGTGTTCCCATGTGGAGAAATGTGGGGGAGAAGTGAAGCAAATTAGAAAAAAATGTATCTTAGTGGCTGAGCTACAAACTGGAAAATCTCTGGTTCAAATTTCACCTCTACCATGATCTCACTAGTTGGCATTAACCAAGCCTTTGAGCGTCATCCCTTCCCTGTCCACAGTTTGTTGTTGTTGTTCCGTCGCACAGTCGAGTCCGACTCTTCGCGACCCCATGGACCAGATTACGCCAGGCCTTCCTGTCTTCTGCCGTCCTCTGAAGTTTGCTCAACTTCATGTTCGTTGCATCTATGACACTGTCTAATCATCTCATCCTTTGCCGTCCCCGTCTTCTTTGACCTTCAGTCTTTCCCAGCATCAGGGTCTTCTCCAATGAGTGCTCCCTTCTCATTGGGTGGCCAATCCAAGGGACTCTCAAGAGTCTTCTCCAGCACCATAGTTCAAAAGAATCTATTCTTCGGCGCTCGGCCTTCCTTAGAGTCCAACTCTCGCAGCCATACATGACTACTGGGAATACCATTGCTTTAACCATGCGGACTTTTGTTGGCAGGGTGATATCTCTACTTCTTATCATGCTGTTTAGGTTCGCCATCCACAATAATGGAAGATTAATAGTCAGATGAGTGCCACCTTTTAGGGTGTCACTAGGATTGTGTGTGTTAAGTACCATCAAGTCACTTTTGACTTAGAAGAAGAGGAGGAGGAGGAGATTGGATTTATACCCCGCCCTTCACTACCCAAGGGAGTCTCAGAGCGGTTTACAAACTCCTTTCCCTTCCCCTCCCCACAACAGACACCCTGTGAGGTAGGTGGGGCTGAGGGAGCTCTTGACAGAAACTGCTCTTTTTCAAGAACAGCTCATTATCAGAACTACGGCTTGCCCAAGGTCATCCCACAGCTGCAAGTGGAGGAGTGGGGAACCAAACCCGGTTCTCCCAGATTATAGTCCATACACTTAACCACTATACCAAACTGGCTCTGAATTTAGGGCAACCCTATGAATTAATGTCCTCCAAAACGTCCTATCATTAGCAGCCTTGCTGAGGTCTTGCAAACTGAGGGCTGTGGCTTGCTTTATTGAGTCCATCCATCTCATGTTGGGTTTTCCTCTTTTTCCTTCTGCCTTCAACTTTTTTCTAGCTTTATTGTCTTTTCCAGGGACTCTTGTCTTTTCATAATGTGACCAAAGTTTAGTCATTTTCGCTTCTAGAAGAGTTCAGGCTTGATTTGTTCTACAACCCACTTATTTGTCTTTTTTTGAAGTCCATAGCATCTGTAAAACTCTCCTCCTACACCATATTTCAAAAGAATCAACTTCATTCCTGTCAGCTTTCTTCACTGTTCAACTTTCACACCCATACATACTAAAGAGGAATCCTGTGGCATGAATTAACTTTATCTTGTTCACCAGCAACACACCTCAACACTTAAGAATCTAGCTCCTTCAGAGCTGCCCTTCCCAATCTCAATCTCCTTCTGATTTCTTGGTTGCTGTCTCCCTTTGGGTTGACGATGGAACCAAGGAGTAGAAGATCTTGAACCATTTCTTTTTCTTCATCGTTAGCCTTAGAATTGTGTAATTCCACAATAGTTGTTACTTTTATCTTCTTGATGTTCAGCTGTAATCCTGCTTTGGCACTTTCTGCTTTAACTTTCATCAGTAGTCCTTTCAAGTCTTCACTATTATGTTCCAATAATGTGGTGTCATCTGAATATCTCAAATTCTTAAAATGTTCTTTCCACCAATTTTCACTCTATTTTCATGTAACTCTAATACAGTTTTCCTTGTATATTGAAGAGACAGGAGGATCAAATACACCCATGTCTGATACCTTTGCCAACTGGAAACCATTCTGTTTCTCCATATTCTGTCATAACAATAGCCTGGAGTACAGGTTGTGCATCAAAACAATCAGATGCTGCGGCACACCCATTTATTTTCAAACCAAGCATAGCTTTTCATGATCCATACAGTCACAAGCTTTGCTGTGAAACTCAAGCTGATTTTCTTCTGAAATTCCCTCATATGCTCCGGTAACCAACATAAATTTGCAATATGATCTCTGGTGTCTCTTCCTTTTCTGAATCCAGCTTGAACAACTGGCATTTCTCCTTCCATATATGGTAACAGTCTTTGTTGTAAGTTTTTGAGTATCACTTTACTTGCATGAGAAATTAATGCAATGATCTGATAGTTGCTGCAGTCTTTGACATCTCCTTTTTTGGAACTGGAATGTAAATTGAACATTTCCAGGGCCATTCTTTTGTTTTCCATATTGGCATCATCTTGTTAAGATTTTGATGGGTTCTGTTTCTGTGGCTTGGAATAAGCTCTATTGATATCCCATCTATTTATTGGTAAATAAATCTACCAATTGCTTTGAGTGCTACTTTCACTTCACTTACAAAACTGTAGATTCTTCAAAAGATTCTTCTTGGAAGAAATCTGTCATCCTTTCGTCTCTTTTGTATACTTCTTCAGTGTGTCGTTCCTATATTTTCTTTATTTTCTCCTATTTAGCTAATGCATTTCTGTGTTCATCTTTCTGCATGCCTGTTACAATGTTAGGACTACAGCAGGTTAATTCAGCAGAACACTTGAAAGTACTATACAAATACAGTCCCTGTCCCTATACCCAAACGTCTTTCAGAACCATTTTGTTACAATTATGGTTGCCGGGCCTCTTGCAGAAGGCCTCCCACTGATCCATGCAATTGCCTGCCACTGCTCCAAGTGGCAGTGGGAAATCTTTTTTAAAAAAATACCCACCAGCAACAACCTCTGTGCTGGTATGTCACTTCTATGTACAATCGAAAAGTGACAATGGGTAGTTCTAAAAATTGATGGAAACTGTGTGGTTACCTGGAAATGGCGTAGTGACATCAGTGATCTCATTGATGTCACATGCCCTCTCATGTCCCCACCCCCTAGCCTCCTGCTCATTGCCAGACTTGGCCTGGCAACCCTAGTTACAGTACAGCCCCATTGCCTGTGCAAACAAGCCCTCATGAATAATTCAGTTTTGCATAGTTTGTGGGAAGGCAGGAGAGTGGCAGCCTTCCTGAGAACAGAGAAAATACAAGTATGCAGGGGTCATTTCGTAGAAAAAGAGGTGCAGGAGCTCATTAGCATAACTTATTTGCATATGCCACACACCCTGACATCACCGGAAATGTGTCAGAAGGCAACACCCACCGCTCAGGCTCCACTGGACTGTTTTAGATTTCTAGCTATTTGCGGAGGGGGGGGGGAACGTGCAGATCTGTCCTCGCAGAGGAGGGAGAGCTTGTACCTGAATAAAACTTGGTCTTAAAGGTGCCACTGGACTGTTTTGGACCGGAGGGCCGGGGGGGCTCTGCAGCTTACCTGGCTGCTTCTTGCTCTGACTGAGGGCTGCTGAGAGCAGGGGGTGGGGCTTGTTGCATGTGCCCACCCCCTGGGCTCTTTACTGCCGGAGCTCCGCTCCTGTGCGCTCCTGCAGGAAATGACCCCTGCATGTATGGGCAGTTGTTGATTACAGGATGGTTACCTGTACAAGGCCATGATCGGATGAGCAAACTTTTCATGGCAGAGCATAGGTGGGGAGAGTCAGCCCCACAGAGGCCATGAAGGATTTTATATGTGGTCACCACCAGTACTTTGGTTATATCTGCAAACTCATATTGGTTTTATTCCATGTTATGACTTCCTCCCCCCAAAAGATGCCGGAAATGATTGTTTGTCGGGGAGTGTCTGTAGTAAGCATCCTCTTTGAAGAATCCCTAGCCCCCCTCGCAGTACTACTGTTCTCAGAGTTCCCTGAGGAAGGTAATTGATATTAAACCAATTTAAGTGGGTAGTGTAAGGATGCCCAATGCAAAACTTTAATAATGTAAAATAAATTCAACCAAAGATCTTGAAAGTTATGTACACGCAAGGTAAAAAGGTAAAGGTTCCCTTGCTCGAAACCCAGTCGAATCCGACTCTAGTCTTGCGGTGCTCATCTCCGTTTCAAAGCCGAAGAGCCAGTGCTGTCCGAAGACGTTTCCGTGGTCATGTGGCCGGCATGACTAAACACCAAGGCTCACGGAACGCTGTTACCTTCCCACCGAAGTGGTACCTATTTATCTACTTGCAATTTCTTGCTTTCGAACTGCTAGGTTGGCAGGAGCTGGAACTAGAGATGGGAGCTCACTCCATCATGCGGCACCCGGGTCTCGAACTGCAAGGTACCTGGTAGAGGGAAGGGTTACAAGATGGCATCAGGCTATCCACACCTGCCTACTCAGCTCCTGACTTCTTTGTTTTTATCCAGTTTATTTTTAGTCTTTAGATATATTGGCATTAGGGACTGAATTTTGAGGGAGATAATGAAAATCATGATGTTGTTTCATAGGGGTTCCTGCTCGTGATGTTTTGATTTACTGTTACATTATTATTCAACTTGAAGCAGCGGGCAAGCGTAGAATTTTTTTAAAAAAATCTTTGAACAAGATCAAAACCCAATTAAAGTAAATTCAGTAATGAAAAGGCAGTCTTTTATAGGTTCTGTATTATCAAGGTTTAAATAGAACACTGCAGATAAATATGTCAGTTTATACAACGATACTAACGACTAATGGCAAGTGGGAAGGGACAGGATAGAGCAGTGGTGGCGCACCTGTGGCACGGGTGCCAGAGGTGGCACTCAGAGCCCTCTCTGTGGGCACCTGTGCCATCGCCCCAGCCAGGCCCAGACCATCATTAAAGTGTCGAATTCGCTGCCAAATAATTTTAAGTAAATGAAAGCATTTGGGATTGCTTTCCTTACTTTGTTTGGATCATCTTAAGTTAATGTATGAGTTGTTTTTTCTAAACTAAAACCTCAGTATTCAGGTTAAATTGCCGTGTTGGCTCTTTGCGATAAATAAGTGGGTTTTGGGTCACAGTTTGGGCACTCGGTCTCTAAAAGGTTCGCCATCACTGGGATAGAGTGATTAGTGATAATAATTTACATTATATGGCTGTTTCAATGTGCAGACTTTGTTTTATTGCAATCCTTACATGAGCTCTGTAAAATAGGGTAGTATTATTATTTGATTTATTTGTTTGTTTGTCTGTTTAATTTATATCCCACCCTCCCCGCCAAGGCAGGCTCAGGGTGGTTCACATAAAATATAAAACAATTAAAACAGAATTGAATAAAATCAAAGCAGTACAATTATAAATATTATAAAATATAAAGTGCTAGTCTATATTAGATGGTGGACTTAGCAGCATCCTCAAACAACAGCCAGCTGTTGACAATGATGTTAGTGGTGGGCCAGGGCTACAGTTTCTTGGATGCGGCTCCCTAATCGAAGGCCTGGTGGAAGAGCTCTGTCTTGCAAGCCCTGTGGAACTGTAAGAGGTCACGCAGGGCCCTGATGTCCTCCGGGAGCTCATTCCACCAGTGTGGAGTTGCCACTGAAAAAGCCCTGGCCCTTGTCGCAGCCAACCTGGTTTCTCCGGGGCCCGGTAGGGCCAAGTGGTTTTGGGACCACGATCGTAGTGCTCTCTGGGGAACATGTGGGGAAAGGCGGTCCCTTAGGTATGTAGGCCATTGACCATATAGGGCTTTAAAGGTAAGAACAAGCACCTTGAACTGAATTCGGTATGCTATAGGCAACCAGTGCAGTGCTTTTAGCGCAGTCTGGATGTGCTCCCTTATGGGGAGGCCCAGCAACAGCCTGGCTGCCGCATTCTGCACCAGTTGCATCTTCCGGATTTGGGACAAGGGCAGCCCCATGTAGAGAGCATTACAGTAATCCAGTCTCGAGGTGACCATTGCGTGGATCACTGTTGCCAGGTCATTGTGTTCAAGGAAGGGAACCAACTGCTTGATCAGCCGGAGATGGTAAAAGGCTGACTTGGCAGTGGCTGCTACCTGGGCCTCCATTGTTAAGGAGGCATCCAGGAGCACTCCCAAACTCCTAACCTCCAGCGCTGGCACCAACAGAGCCCCATCGAAGGTTGGGAGTGGGATCCCTACCCTCGGGCCCCTCCGACTCAGGCACAGGACCTCCGTCTTCGTCGGATTCAATTTCAGTCGGCTCAGTCTAAGCCAACCAGCCACAGCATTCAATGCCAGGTCCAGATCTTCCAGGTGAGAGTCAGACTGGCTGCCCAACAACAGATAGAGCTGGGTGTCATCCGCATATTGGTGACACCTCAGCCCATGCCTCCGGGCAATCTGGGCAAGGGGGCGCGTATAGATGTTAAATAACATCGGGGAAAGCACCGCTCCCTGGGGCACTTTGCAAACTAGCGGGTGCCTTCGGGACAGCTGTTCCCCAATGGCCACCCTCTGTCCCCGACTCTGAAGGAATGAGGTAAGCCACTGCAAGGCAGACCCCTGGATCCCAGTGTCGGCGAGGCGGTGGGTCAGTAGTTGGTGGTCGACCATGTTGAACACCACCAACAGGTCCAACAACACCAACACCACCATCCCATTCCGATCCAGATGTCTCTGGAGGTCATCTGTGAGGGCGACCAGTGCTGTCTCCGTCCCATGGCCTGGTCGGAAGCCAGACTGGAAGGGATCTGATACGGAGGTGTCATCCAAAAAACCCTGCACCTGAATCACTGCCGCCCTCTCAATTAATTTGCCCAGATAGGGGGACTTCCGGTCTGGCTCCCGCGCATGGCGGACGCTTCCTCGGGTCGCTCCCGAGGGCGCCTCGCCCGCCCGCGGTGGAGGAGGGAATCCGCGCGAGCGGAGACCCGAACGAGCCCCTCAGAAGAGAGGAGCTCGGATCCGGGGCGCTTTAGGGCGCACTAGGGGGGAGTCGCTCTTTCGGCCGAGAGGTCGGAGAGCGAGGCTCCCGCCATGCCCTGCCCCAATGGACCTTGCTGCGTGAGCGACCCCGAACGGGGTTTAGCGGAGCCACCAGACGTCACCGAGTGATAAAGCGACCATCCGCAAAAATGGAAAAGAAAAAGAAAAGATCGGCTTAACTGTGAGTTGTCAAAATGCAGAGAAAAAGAACTGAAAATTGTTTTCCCCCCCCTCCCAGCGAAAAAGGCGAAGAGGTTAATCCTCCATCTATACAAGCGAAAAAGAAAAGGAGGGGGGGGATGAATTGAGCGGACAGTGATGTTTTCCTTTGATGTATTTGAAAGCGAGAAGCTTGTCTCTCTGGAGCACATTTTAAGAACTTTCTAAAAGTAAACAAAAAAGAAAAGATGTCGGAGCTGGGCAAAAGCGAGCGGAGAAGGAGGGAGGGACTTCCGTCTGGGCGTTTGTCTGTGTGCAAGAGCCGGCTGTTGAATGTTTGGACTGTTTATGGCTGTGAATCCGACGGGAGTTTTGCAAAAAAGATAAGTTGGAATTGTGACAGCGAAAAGTGCCTGATAAGCGCTTATAAGTCAACAATTGCGAGGAGGACCCATAGAGAGTCTGGGAGCGAATATAAAAGCGAAAATGAAATTATACCATTCTCGAAAATGGGGACCTCCGGGGCATGAAAGGAAGAGGATTTATAGTACATGAACTGAGCGTATTAACAACAACCCGAAGGAGGATCTAACAAGCCGGAAGGAGAAGACACAGAGGAAGCTCCTCCACGTCAGCGATAGTAAAAGTACCCAACACGCAAAGAAGCGGTTCTGAATGTGCACAGAAGAGACTCTTTTTATTACCAGAATTTCAAAGGAACATTACTAACATACTAACAGAGAATACATGTAACAGGACTAAGAAAAGAAGTTTGGCAACACACAGAAGAAGCCCAAGAAGATTAATTGGACATTACTAACAGTTTAATTTACCAGTTTATATATCACTCAGCTTTCTCTTTCTCCCACTGTCTACCCCTTCCTTTTTTCTTTTAAGCGAAATACCTCCCCTTTTTAGGGGAGCCAATAAAACCTTTATTAAAAAAAAAAAATTGCCCAGATAGGGCAAGTTGGACACCGGCTGATAGCTAGCCAATTCAGCCGGGCCCAGGGATGGTTCTTTTTGTTGTTGATAATTTCCCTTAGGTTACCTTGTAGCCCGTCGCGGCCAGCTTGAATTAGCCACGACGGACACAGATCAAGGCTGCAGGTGGTAGGACAAACAGTTAAGAGTAATGTCAACCTCCTCTAGGCTGAGTGGACTGAAACTATCCAGAAATTGACAAGAAGATGTGCATGGAGCCTCGAGTTCACCTACTTTATCAACTGTATTATCCCTGTATTGCAGATGTGGGATGTTTGCTATTTCAGACATTTAAAAAAAACTTAAATTTGGCAGGTGTTGTGGAGTTTCATGCAGAACTAAGAAAAGTTATGCCTGCTGAAATTATTTTTTTCTGCGCATCTATTAAACATAGTGGACCTCTGTTTTTGATCTTTCCTACTTGTTTGTAGGGTTGCCAAGTCCAGCTTGGGAAATTCCTGGAGATGTATCATCAAGGAGATGGCTGATGGCCATCAAGCTCAGGGGTCCCATTGAATGTAGGCTTGAGTTCTGTGTACTTTATGCATACATCATAAATATAACTTGTCTTGTCTGAGGCAGCATTTGCATATCCTAATTTTTAACTTGTGTCTGAGGCTCTTTGATGATGATATTATATGTTGTTGTTGGTAGATTATGTGCTAAGAACCACTGGGTTATAACATCTAGGGTTTAGATCTGGTGACCTTAAACCTTGAGGTACAATCTAGTAAGACGTTTTCCTGTTCAGTTCCAATTGAAATGAATGGGAGATATGCCTTTAGACTTTACTCTTCGACTTTACTCTGGAAAACTGGGCTAAAACAAATAAAATGAATTTCAGCGGAGATAAATGTAGAGTTCTGCATTTAGGTAGGAAAAATCAAATGCATAATTATAGGATGGGGAGAACTTGTCTTGGCAGTAGTATGTGTGAAAAGGATCTAGGGGTCTTAGTAGACCATACACTGAACTTGAGTCAGCACTGTGATGTGGTAGCTAAAAAGGCAAATGTCATTTTGGGCTGTATCAACAGAAGTATAGTGTCTGGATCATGCAAAATGATGGTATTGCTTTACTCTGTTCTCAGTAGACCTAGGGTTGCCAGGCCCCTCAAAGTCCCCAGCAGGGGACTTTGGGGGGCATTACTGGACAGACTTCACGTTCCTGGGATCCAAGAGCACTGCAGACAGTGACTGCAGCCATGAAATTAAATGCGCCTGCTCCTTGGGAGGAAAGCGATGGCAAACCTAGACAGCATAATAAAAAGTAGAGACATCACCCTGCCAACAAAAGTCCATATGGTCAAAGCAATGGTATTCCCAGTAGTACTGTATGGCTGCGAGAGCTGGACTATAAGGAAGGCCGAGCACCAAAGAATAGATTCTTTTGAACTATGGTGCTGGAGAAGACTCTTGAGAGTCCCTTGGACTGCAAGGAGACCAAATCAGTCAATCCTAAAAGAAATCAACCCTGACTGTTCCCAAGCCCCAACACCCACAGCCACCCCTCTCCCTTCTTCCTGCACATAAAGGGGCTCCCTTTAAGTGCAGGGAGCTGGCGTTTCTCGCCCGCCCAATCTCCAAGCGGAGATTGGGTGTTCAAAACCTTCCAGCTCCCTGCACTTAAAGGGGCTCCCTTTAAGTGCAGGGAGCTGGCATTTCCCCGCACGCAAATGGGGCAGTCGGGGGATGGACATCCCCAACATGACGTCATCACGTTGGGGATGCCCCACCCCCTCAGGGAACGCCCCCAAAGTCCCCCACTGGGGGCTAAAATGGACTTGGCAACCCTAGTTTTGGGAGACTCATTGTCCTATCTGGGGTGTGGGGGGGGGCTATTAGCCCATCAGACACTCTGACTCACCTTCCAAAATACTTTCCCAGGTTCTTACTTGGCTGGCATCCATTTTGTTCCATTTTAGGCCAGGCAGTGCCTTGCACTGTGACTTTTGAGATGATATTTTAAGACAGGTGTTTCTGCCTCTCTAAGCTATAAACTTCCCCTCTGTGAGAGGAGGGGTCTGACTGCTAACAGGTGGGTCTAGATCTAGTCATGATCTTGACTTCAAACCCTGACAGCCAGCCTTTCATTTGCCTTGATTAAGGAAAGAGGCAGTTGGGCCTGTTTTCAATGGTAGTTTTAGCTTTGTTAGGATCTTGTGGCGTGGCTGAGGCAAACCAAAAGTCAGTTTTAATAGTTTTTGTATGATGCACATTTCTTGCATGAATTCAATTTAAAGTAATATTTCCAAACTGAACTAGATGATCAGCAGAGGACTGTATGTTGTAATTCTTGTATTTCAGATGAGCAGCTAATGTGTTTGAATATTTTCCTACATAAAAACTCTCTTCTTGTCGGAAATTAGCCTATCAGGAAGAATCTCTATTGTATAGAAAACACACACACATGTGCATATGGTCTACCTGCCATCTGAAAAGGGTAGTTTATATGCAGTTCTGATTATCAGGTTACTTTGGCTCTTAACTGCAAACCTCTGCAATGTAGCTGAAGAACACTGAGGCTGTGGTCACACGGAGCATTAGCCACGCTACAGAGACGGAAGATAGGCGGATTTTCCAGGCGCAATCACACCGCAACATCTGGGAAACATAGAGCTCCCGTGGCTAACCCGAGCCTTCCCGTCGAAGATGCGGCGTAAAAAACTAGTACCTCCGAGGTACTAGTTTCTGGAAACTGCGGGGCAAGGGCAGGCATCTGATCGCGTTTCCGGTGGTAGTTCGTGGCATCCGGCGCCCGCCCATGTCCCGTCGCAAAAAGGTTTTTTCCCCCAAGTTTCCACGGGATGCACACAAGCAACCAATGGCTTATGCGCACACTTCAGTTTAAAAAAACAACAACCCCGTTTGCCACGGCAGCGGCGCCTAGCCATTGCTGCTGTAATCACGCCGCGCCACTTCTTTGCCGTGCCGCAGGATTGTTGTGTGATCGGCACCTCCCCCCGAACCATGGGACATTGGCGGGACGTGTGATCCGGTGACTGCGCGTTAGTTTTCTCTGGGGCAAACAGCCACGCTTCCACCCTGCATTTTCCGGCCCGTGTGACCAGGGCCTGAGTAGAGAAAGAGGTTAGTGGCATATACTATATGTAGCTGCAGAATGATGACTTTTCTCTGATAAATTTAATCCTTAGCGGTTGCTATGGGAATGTGGGATTGTAAAGCACAGTTTCTCAGTATTCTGGCAACTGCCAGCCTTCACAGCATTTAAAGTTGCCCTACACTGTTTTCTCACAGGCCTTAATCAAGTAATTGTGTAAACAACATTTGTTCAAGTTCTTGCTCAGTCACAAGAGAAATGGTGCTTGCCAGAGAAATAGAACGGGGGACCGGGCCAACCCAGCCAGCTGTTACCTGGTACCAGACAGGGATTCTGTTGTGATTGCAGATGGAGATACCAAAGTTGATATCAAGATCCTCATGATCTCTCCAAAAAGAGATGGGCAAATCTTTTTACAAGGGTTTTGCCAGTACTTGAAGCCTTGAGAAATTTTTACCATACATGGAATGTATGTATATGCACATATCTCCACGCACATGTTGCTAGAACTCCAACCAAAACACATCTCCCCTTATGAAGAACTGCTTTGTGAACAACAAAAATGTGCAGCGCCACTCTTCCTCCTCTCCTGGTAGCTGGGCTGAGTACCTTGCTGCAGACTACACCCTTTGGAATGTCAACCTCCACTTTAAGGAAGCCATGCGCAGTGCAGTCTATATCCTTATCCTCATTTTACAAGTTACAATTGTCAGTCTCCTGATAGGGCCTGGAGATCTGGAATTACAACCAGTGTTCCCCCTAAGCTGAGTTAGTGTGAGCTAGCTCACACTTTTTTAGCCTCCGGCTCACATATCTTTGTCTTAGCTAAGAAAGGAGGGCTCCAGAGCAAACTAATTTATGCAGTAGCCAGATCGCTCGCTCACAACTTTAATGCCAGTAGCTCACAAAGTAGAATTTTTGCTCACAAGAGTCCACAGCTTAGAGGGAACATTGAATTTGCAACCAGGGGTCATTTTGTAGAAAAAGAGGTGCAGGAGCTCATTAGCATAACTCATTAGCATACCTTATTTGCATATGCCACACCCCCTACCCACACTGGAAGTGTGTCAGAAGGCAACACCCACCGCTCGGGCTCCACTGGACTGTTTTGGATTGCTAGCTATTGGGGGGGGGGAACGTGCAGATCTGCCCTCGCAGAGGAGGGAGAGCTTGTACCTAAATAAAACTTGGTGTTAAAGGTGCCACTGGACAGTTTTGGACCGGGGGGAGCTCTGCAACTTACTTGGCTGCTTCTTGCTCTGACTGAGGGCTGCTGGGAGCAGGGGGTGGGGCTTGTTGCATGTGCCCGCCCCCTGGGCTCTTTACTGCCAGAGCTCCGCTCCTGTGCGCTCCTGTAGGAAATGACCCCTGATTGTGGTGCCATTCCCACCCAGTCATGCAGCATGTTCTCCACTATGGCTAAAGGTACAGGAGCCCTGTCTTTAGTCATATCGGGCAAGATTATTTCCAGCTACAGGCCACTAGCTAAAGTTGTTGTGTGTATGGGGGAACTATGTGCAGACTCTAGTGCAGATCATTACTTTGCATGATGCCTCCAGAGGCTCTGATTGTGTAAACAAGTGCTTAACAGAGCAAAACATCCATATTACCTTTGTTGGTTCCCCAGACAGCTATTGGATTTCTCTTTCATCCCTTAGGGTGAGCATCAGCCTGCATATCGGTATATAATTTTTCTACATAAGGCTCTTGAAATATCCTGTGATGGGTTTCTTTGCTTGAGATTGCTTTTTAAATGTGTTTGTTTATAAAGCCAGGTCTTAGAATGAAGTGCACCCACGTTTTAGCATTTTAAATATAACTCTTCTGTTTTTTCTTCTCTTGTGCATGCCGGCCTCCTTCCTTTTTATTCCAAAGACTCTGGCACTTGGGTTGTTTCTGTTCTCCACAGGCTGCCGATGAAGGCCAGTGCAGCTGATGGGTTCAGAACACACAGGGAGAGACCTGAAAATCATCCTGTATGTTTATGCTTTGCAGGAACAACACAACACACTAAACGTTCTGGAATGCCTTGTTCTGTGTGGATTCCATTATGGAATGGAATCTGCCTGAGTAATAAAGTTCTTATCTGCTTCTGTGATTGATGTTTGGGCATCAGCCATTTTGCTTTCAACTATGAGCGCTTGCAGATGACTTTAAGAAGAATGTTATCTACATGTTCTGGGCTAGAGAAATAAACTAATACAGTATGTGATGCAGACTATTAAAGCTTTGGGTTTGAATTCACGCAACTGATTTGGCAGCGGATTAACACGGGATGATCAAAAGAGGGCACAGTCTACCAGTTCATGCTAGATCGAGGATCGATAGCTTTGCAATTAAAACAGTAGGTGGCATGATGTTACTGGGACCCTGGAAATGACCCTTCTCTTTAGCTGGTGCTCAGTAAATTGCTTGACAAACAAGATTAGATGAATGTCTAATCGCCAGGGCGCTTTTTGTTAAAAAAAGCCCACCAGGAACTCATTAGCATAATAGGGCATACCCAACAGCAGGAACTCATTAGCATATTAGACCACACCCATGACAGCACAGCTCATTAGCATATTAGGCCACATCCCCGTGTTACCAGAAGTGTGGTCACCCAGCCACACCCACCTTTTGCTTCTTATTCTGTTTACCTTGTTTGTTGTCAAAACCCAGGGCTTTTTTTGGAGCAGGAACTTCTTTGCATGTTAGGCCAACACCCCTAATGTAGCCAATCCTAATGAGTTTCTGCTGTTGGGTGTGGCCTATTATGCTAACGAGTTCCTGCTGGGTGTGGCCAACTCAGGAGCGAGCCGGAACTCCGTTCCTGTGCGTTTCTGCCCAAAAATAACCCTGCTAATCGCTATAGCTTGCCTGCTGGGACTAAGCTATTTTTTACGTGAGGATTCATGGCAAAAGATGAATCCCTTTCTGCTAGCATTGCCAGCTCTGGGTTGGGAAAATTCCTGGATATTTGGAGATGGAGCCTGGGGAAGATGGGGTTTAGGGAGAGAAGGGAACTCAGTCCACCCTGCAAAGCAGCCATTTTCTCCAGGGGAACTGATCTCTGTCATCTGGAGATTACTTGTAATTCTGAGAGATCTCCAGGGGTCACCTGGAGGATGGCAACTCTACTTTCTGCCTTGCCAGCAGAAGGAGCAGTGTGGAATTCAAGCCATATTGAATTTGGGACCTTCTGGATGCCAAACATCGCCCCCACAAAGGAAAAAATGAAGATTGTGTAGAAAAGTGTGTATGTATTCTTTCTTTTCTTTTCTTTTTTTTTGCCCCCTGGAGAGGATTTTTTTTGCATTTTTTAATAGACTACAAACTACAACGAAAAATTGGGAAGGGGTAACTATATCTAGGGAGAAAGGAAAGAAAAACACAACTAACTAAAACCCCAAGTATAGGAGATCATAACAACAGCTTATATAAATGTTAATCTTAAATTGCTAGCATTACTTTGAACATAGTCGGCTATGCTAAAAAATTTTTTATCTTTTTATTCAATGTTTTCTCCATTTAAGAGAACCCCCAGAGCATCCCACTATAAAACTAAAGTTTAAAGGCACAATTCAGAGTCCTTCAGCCTTCATTTTGTCTTATCTTTTCTATTCCTCAATTTATATGTACGCTTGGGGGCAGCCGCCCCCTTATCAGAAAGAGAGTCCTCGTTGGAAGACACAGAGTCCAATTCGCCACTGGATTTGCTATAATCTTCTTCCTTCTTGACCTCGGCTGGCTCTCCCAGCTGCACTCTCAGGAACTCACGTGCTTTGGAAACAGAGTCAATCTTTTCTTTTTTATCTTGTATTTTGAAAATGACTACTTCTGGAATTAACCATCTGTAGACAATGCTGTTTGTTTGAAGAAAAAGGATTAAGTCTTTATATTTCTTTCTCTTTTGTCTTATTTCAAATGGAATGTCTTTTAGAATCCTGATGGTGTTGTCCCCGATTTTCAAGAGTGTTCCTGTAGTTGCTTTCAGGATAGAATCCCCCACTATTTCCACAGGCAGATTATTCTTTTTGATGTACACGGAATAGGACCTATAGACCACATCCATTTCGCTTGCAAGTTACTCCGCTTTCAAATCTGTAACTGGGGCTAATGCTTCACTCAGGAGTTGCTTTAGATTCTCACCTTTTAATTCTGGGACCCCTTGAAACCGTAGGACAAAATTTGCTTTTTCCATTTGCGGCTGTAAAAGCTGTGATTCTTCCGAGGCTTGTTTCTTTTCCAGCTTTTGCACCTTTTTCTTGACTTTTTTGGCGTTGGCGTCCATTTCCTTCACCTTCTCAGCCGTTTGCTCTGTTATTTTTAAAGTCTCAGTCAGTTGGAGCTGCTGAGTTGCAAGATTCTGGTTTAGATTCATCAGCTGTTGTTCTGTGTTAGTCATCTGGTCCAGCAGAGGGTGCAAGGACTCTGCCAACATTTTGGAGAGCTCGGTGGTCTCTTCCGGTCGAGGGCTCAAGATTCCGGCTGGTTTCACTTTTACTGGTTTGTCTTTCTCTGCCCTTTTCCCCACCATCTTTATGGATTGTTTACTTTTATGAAAACTTGCTAAAGTCTCTGAAATACGCCCACACGCTTATCTGCGCTCTGGTAAGTCTCTCAAAACAGATTACAATGCTTTTTCTTCCGCTCCCTCCTTAGTATTTTGTTGTTTAGTTCATGTGTATGGGAGGGGCCCCTCCCCCTCTCGCTTTTTTTGCTGTTCCCAGGGGGTAGCTTTCTTTTTAAATTCTCATTTCGTTTAACCTGACTCACAGTTCATTGTTGGTCATACAACCTCACTCGGCATACGTTCAAAACGCTCCATCTCCGACACTTGTCCCGGTCAGCGGCTCTAGATCCATACGGAGACTCAGCGGTAGAACCGGCAGGATGGAGGAGCGCCTCAATTCCCCAGCATCGTGCTGGCGAAGAGGCCACCCCTCAAATGCCCCATGGCTAGGAGCCTTTTGCCAAGGCTCCGGGGGGGTAGTGACCCGTCGCCACCCCTCCTTTCCACTGGTGTGCAGATCACATCCCCGAGAGGTCTGGGAGATGCGTCCACCAGTGTGTCACCATAATATATATGGAATCCTCACTCTCTGTGACGAGTGACTAAAGCAATGGCAAAGTCAATGTAGATTAAGGTGCAAGTTTGGTAACAATGTGAATACAACTGGTCTTTTAACAAATCGATTTATATCATGAATCATGCAAAACAGAACTGTCCACTACAATTTGAAATTAATGGATAATGCGGCATGAGCTGTAACTCTCCCTTTAAAATGGGAAGAACTCAAGGCAGTACTTAGGGGAAAGGAAATCTCTTTAGCAACCCACCTAAAAAGAGACCGAGCCCTGGCTGATAATATTATCTTGAAGAAGCACATAAAAAGACAGGCGGTAAAGAAGTATACCAAAAACCCCTAGCTGAACATAAAATTTTAGGAGCACTTGAAACAACATGCATCCACAAAAATTTATTTTATCTGAAACAACAAACGTGGCAAAAAAAAAACAACACCCTAGGAATCTGAAGATACTCTCTTGGAGAGTAAAGGAGAAAATAACAAAGAGACAAATTCACTCCCTAGGAGACATCTTGGGTACTTTACATGCTGGAACAAAATTCTATTTGAATTTTACAAAAATCCTTATGCAGCTAAATGAATTGATGTTCAGTCTATTAATGACTTTCTTCAATCTTGACGTGTCTCAAAAATGATCAGAACCTCACAAAACCTTCTTAAATCAACCAATAACTAAACAAGAAATTCTAGATACAATAAAACAATTAAAACTGAACACAGCCCCGGGGAATGATGGATTCAGTCCAGAATTTTATAAAACATTTGCTGCAGATATTGCTGATCCCCTGACTGATTTATGTAATCATATCTTGGAACAGAAAACAATGTCTCCTACGTGGTCAGAAGCCAACTTAATTTTAATTCCAAAAGAACATAACGATCTAACAGACCAGGCCTCCTTTAGGCCATTAGCTCTTTAAAACGCCAATGCAAATTTTTTTACAAAGCTTCTCACTAATTGGTTACCAAAAAAAATTCATGATATATATTGGACCTGACCAGACCAGATTCATAACTTGGAGGTCTTTAGTTGACAACATCTGTCAAGCACTAAATGTGATTTAATACTGTCGGAATACAAAACCTGAAGCCCTTTCACTGGCCTTAGATATCCAGAAGGCCTTTGTCTCATTAAGTATTAGTCATCTAAAATGTTTATTGTCTAAGATGAACTTCGGAAATGCTTTTTAAAATGCAATTGAAGCTATTTATGCCACTCCCTTGGACAAAATAAATGTAAATTATGTTTCATCTAGTAAATTTTTTCTTCAAAGGGGTACCCGTCAGGGGTATCCCTTCTCACCCCTGCTGTTCACCCTTGCTATGGGACCCCTGGCAGAGGCAATCCAAAACAATTCTCATATCAAAGGAGTCACAATAGATAACATGGAGCATAAGGTCAGTTTATATGCTGCTGACCTTGTTCTTTACGTAATGAACCTGGAGGATTCACTACCAGCTCTACATGAAGCTCTCTCTGCATTTATTTCAGTCTTGGAATCAGAGGTCATTTCGGGGGGGAACGGGGGAGAACACAGTTCCCCCGGGTGAGGTGCAGGGGGCGGGGCACATGATGAAGCCCCGCCCCCTGTTTCCGGCCGCCCCGCTTCCAGCCCTCATTCAGCCAGGAGGAGGCAGGAAGAAGAGGGAGGGTAAGTTGCTTCCTCCTCGCCTCTCCCCACCCCTGCCTGCCTGGGGCCAGGGAGGGCCTTGGCAGGGCTTCCTCACACTCCCGCTGGCCTTGCAGGTCCACCGCTGGGCCCCTGATGTCAGGGGGTGTGGCATATGCTAATGAGTTATGCTAATGAGTTCCCCTAGCTCTTTTTCTACGAAATGACCCCTGCTTGGGATTAAGCATTAATCAAAGTAAAACAGATCTGTTCTCAATTTGGCTCTCTGAAAAAGTAATGTCAATTCTAAAATCTAAATATTACTTTCACTGGGTATCTGACTCATGGTGTTACCTGTGGGTTCACCTTTAGACGTCACCAAACTCTTTCAACACAACTTTGGTAAAGCAGTTCAGGAACTGAATGCAAATTTTGAAAAATGGCTTAATATGAACCTCTCTTGGGTGGACAAGATTAATTTGGTAAAAAGATTTATTCTTCCTACATTTCTGTTCTTATTCAGAACCACGCCAATTATGACATCCAAGGCAACTCTAGGTTCCTGGCAGAAACTGATAACTGATTTCTTCTGGTCCAACAAAAAGCATAGATTCTCTTCTTCCACTTTATACAAGGCAACTCAGAAAGGGAGTTTGGATCTGCCTGATTTAGCAGTGTATTATGCAACTTCGAACTTAGCCAATGCAATACATGGGTTCTTTAACTACTCCCCAGACAGCTGGAATCAAATGGAAAGTTAATACACGTCTCCATGCTCTCTGGAGGAATATTTTTGGAATCTCCCCCGGTGCAGATGCCAACTAAAAGACTCTCTTTTTTTCTAGAAACCTCATTAAAAATTTGGGACATACATTGAAAACATCTAATCCCTGGTATATCTCCTTCTTTGCCCTTTTTGAATCAGTTGTGGATTACCCCGGGTGTAGAATCTCGGGCCTTTTCGAACTGGCATAGTGTGGAAAATGTTGGATAAATCGCACCTGAAAACTAAATTAGGCGAAACAATCCCGTGGTTTAGATATTTTCAAATTAGGAATATGGTTAATATGTATAAATCTCAATAGAAAACAAATCGTCCCCTCCCTAAATTTGAACTTCTGATAAAAATAACAGTAAGTCTTCAACAAAGGGTTCGGTATCTAATTTGTATAAAATATTACTAGACAGTGCATGTGCAAAACCTGCATATATTTGAAGTTATGGCAAGTTGATTGTCAGCAAAGAATACAACAGGATGACTGGGATAAAATCTGGGATACCCCTTGTTTCACCTCTAAAATTTTTAATGTCAGGTTTCAAGCACTAAAAATGGCTACACGCTGGTACTATACCCCAAAACAACTATTTAATATGAAAGTTGCTAAAAACTATAGCTGCTGGAAAAATTGTGGCCAGGATGGTGACTTCCTACACTCTTGGTGGTTGTGTCCTAAAGTGAATGATTTCTGGGAACTCAATGTAAATGAAATTAAGACAGTCACTGGGGAATCCCTCCCCTTCTTCCCAGAAACAGTGCTTCTGGATTGGAAGCCAGGTGCCCTCTCTCATGAAATAAATGCAGAAAGAATTGTGTTATTATTGGCAACAGCATAAGAACATAAGAACATAAAAACATAAGAGACGCCAATGTTGGATCAGGCCAAAGGCCCATCCAGTCCAACACTCTGTATCACACAGTGGCCAGAAACACCAGTGCCATCAGGAGGTCCAACAGTGGGGCCAGGACATTAGAAGCCCTCCCACTGTTGACCCCCCCCAAACACCCCAAGGACCAAGAAGACAGAGCATCACTTGCCCCAGAGCCCCTAGCTATACCTTGTGGCTAATAGCCACTGATGGACCTCTGCTCCATATGCTTATCTAATTCCCTTTTGAAGCCGTCCATGCTTGTAGCTGCCACCACTTCCTGTGGCAGTGAATTCCATGTGTTAATCACTCTTTGGGTGAAGAAGTACTTCCTTTTATCCGTTCTAACCCGACCGCTCTGCAGTTTCATGGAGTGCCCATGAGTTCTTGTATTGTGAGAAAGGGAGAAAAGTACCTCTTTCTCTACCTGCTCTTTCCCATGCATAATCTTATAAACCTCGATCATGTCACCCCTCAGTCGTCGTTTCTCCAAGCTAAAGAACCCTAAGCGCTTTAACCTTTCCTCATAGGGAAAGTGTTCCAACCCTTTTATCGTTTGAGTTGCCCTTTTCTGCACTTTTTCCAAAGCTATAATATCCTTTTTAAGGTGTGGAACCAGAACTGCACACAGTATTCCAAATGAGGTCGCACCATTGATGTATATAGGGGCATTATGATATTGGCTGATCTGTTTTCAATACCCTTCCTAATACTCCCCAGCACAGTATTGGGCTTTTTTATTGCAGTCACACACTGTCTCGACATTTTCAGTGAGTTATCTACTACAACTCCAAGATCCCTCTCTTGATCAGTCTCTGCCAGTTCAGACCCCATCAATGTGTATTTATATTTAGGATTTTTGGCTCCAATGTGCATCACCTTGCACTTGGCCACATTGAACCCCATTTGCTATGTTGACGCCCACTTGCCCATCCTTGACAGATCCCTTTGGAGTGCAAGATTAGTGTTAGCTACACATTGGAAAAGCAATACATTTTACCCTCCATACAAGCCTGGAGATCTCGACTATGGGATTATTTCCTTTTGGGTAAGCTTTATGCATTTAGTTCTAATACACAGACAGACAGAAAGCAGTTAAGAGAAGTTTATTGTCCTTTGGTTCCCAGTAATTTCTTATCTAACTAAAAATGATGGTCTCCAGAAAAACAAATTTTCTCATGATCTTATTTACTTTTCACTTGCCTGATGTATATGAGCACTGAGTAGTTAAGTCTTTCCAGGAA
>NW_015168667.1:320974-363235 GCF_001447785.1 Gekko japonicus | reverse complement strand
AGGAATGCCTGGTCTTCATGGTTAAAAACATTGTAAGCTGTTTTGAAATAGTGACTGTTTGTACATATCTGCTTTACAACTACCACATCTTGTATTTGTTTTTATGATTCTGTAGAGATCTTGTTGTCCCCAATAAGGAACTATTGCTCTGTCTGTTTTTTGTTTTGTTTTGTCTGTTAAAAAAATTGGTACTAAAAAATAAATTTGGGAAAAAAATGCAAGTTTGGTGAATCTGGGAATATTCACAAAACTACATCAATTTGTAGGAAATCCTATGATCTTTTCAACTTATTCATAGAACACCATGTATTTTTTCCTAGCAAGATCAGGGTAGGTGTAGTTCCGACTTCCTGCTAACACTGGTTTCTCTTCAGATTACACTGGTTAATAAATTATGTACCAGGCACTGATGGTTTTCAAGATGGTGAAATCCAAAACTGATTATTAATAATGCCATACAGAGCTCAGCAAATAGGCAGGCAAATGGGGTTCCATGTAAATACTTGTAAAATGATACCCATTGGGGCAAAATACTTGATTGGGGAAGGCAACTAATAAGATCAATTTCTGATCACTGGGAGCTCATAGGCTTGATTTATTATATAACTAGGAGGAAGGCTTGTTGCAGCCCAAAATGCAAGGAGCTTCTAGCAGAGGGCCTGGGTGAGCGTGGCATCATGGAGGAGGCATGTTCCCCCCCTCCCGGAGCCCCGGCTGAGCACGAGGCGGCCCGCGGCCCATGACCCACTTGGAGGCACGGAGGAGCGTGGGCCCGGGCGCGTGCTGGTCCCCGCCGGGACCTGCAGGCAGTTGGTGGTGGGACAGAAGGCCACCTAGAGGCCGCACCATCACTAGAGCCGGCCCACGGCCCCTGACGGAGGTGGAGTGAGGGAGGGGCGGAGGAGCGCGGGTCCGGGCGAAACAGCAGAGGCTGGCAGCAGGGCAACAGGCAGTGAGCCACGGAGACTGGAAGAGCCACCAGGGTGGGGGAGAAGGAGGCAAGAAGGCAGGGCACCGGGCGAGCAAGCCCTTTCGGCCACCGGAGCACACGCCGCCTCCACTTCCTTTCAGCTTACTGAGGCGGAAAGGGTGGGCGGCGGTTCTGTCGGAGGGTGGGCAGGCCATTGACCACACATGGGCACGCAGTCACCAATGGATGGCGAGACCTTGCCAATGCAGCCACCAATAGGTGGCGAGACCTTGTGATCGACAGGTCTCCTGGGCAAAGCCTGTGGGAGCGTGTTCCATGACTCAAACGAAATGAGCTTTATATATAAAAGAGATTTACTATCAGCTTATGTTCAGATTGAATCTGGGTAGTATAAGAGGAGACACAGAGGAATTCTTTGCTTGAATGCCCTATTGACACTTGGCAGTGCTTTTGAAAGGAACTGAATTGGTGGTGACTGACCAGGAAAGATTGTGATGGGTAGCTCAATGGAAATGTCAGCTCAGTGTGCAGGACTATACTGGCAGATTCCATTCTAGGAAATAGGAGGAAAGAGCTGACAGTAAAACTGCCAGTATCTTAATGCCCATGCAGAGATCTATGGTTCAGCTGCTAATATTATCTCTATGTTCTAAGTTGATTTCTGATCCTGGTTTAAGGAAAATATCACTCAGCCTTAACTGCATTTCACGTTGGTGCTGATAAATTGTCTAACTGGTGTTAAAAGGAAGGATAGATTTTGCTAAGTCGGTTACTTAGCAAAGAGTCAGAGAGTGATTTCAGCAAAAGATCAGCTTTATTCAGCAGCTCGTAACTCAACTCCAAACAGATCAACATGAATAGCCAGAACAGCTATAGCATTGAAGCTGTTCCACTTTTAAACTCTCCCGGCTAATGTAGCCACGCCTACTATACAAATACCAACCTATGAGGTTGCAGGGATAAAGTCCAATCACAATAGTTCCCGCTCTTGGAACTGGCTGTTGGTGATTGGTCGGCTCTTCCTGGGCTGCCAATTACAATTGAGGGATTAGGATCCTAGCCCAGGATGAAAGCTTCACATGGTGATTCAGTGAGTGAGTTCACATACATACGTTGTTAGATTGAATACACCACAGATTTGGCTCCAGGGAGGGTCTTTGAGGGGGAGCATGTGTTCTGTAGACCGGCTGTCCATTTTCCCTCTGAGTATTCACAAAATGATTTTCTTTCCACATACCTGAAAAAGTAAAGTCTGACTTACGAAAGCTCATATTGTTGGTCTTTAAGGTGCCATTGGACTTTGGTTTTATTTTGCTAACGGAGCTACCCCCTCTGTGATTATCCTGAATTGTTAACTGTGGTTAGTAAAGAGCCACTTCTGGGTCTGCACTGTTGTTATTTTGATTTATTTCAAAGTCAGATTTCTGAATTCACTGTTTCCCCCCCCTCAAGTAAACACTGCAATCCTATGCTGTTGTATGCATTAAATGCCTTTGAGATCAGCATGATTTAACATGCATACATTACTAGATGCATGATTGCAGCCAGAATCAGGAGCGCTCCTAAAAGGTAAAGGTTCCCTTGCTCGAAAGCCAGTCGAATCCGACACTAGGGTTGCGGTGCTCATCTCCGTTTCAAAGCCGAAGAGCCAGCGCTGTCTGAAGACGTTTCCGTGGTCATGTGGCCGGCATGACTAAACACAAAGGCGCACGGAACGCTGTTACCTTCCCACCGAAGTGGTACCTATTTATCTACTTGCAATTTCTTGCTTTCGAACTGCTAGGTTGGCAGGAGCTGGAACTAGAGATGGGAGCTCCCTCCATCATGCGGCACCCGGGTCTCGAACTGCTGAACTACTGACCTTCCACAGCCTGCAGTTCAGCGTCTTAACCACTTGAGCCACCTACTTAGATTTAAAACATACAGTCCTGCTGCAGCCAGAACGTTGTACTAACCAGGCTTCTCTGTGTAGCCTTCACTGTGTTTAAACAAAGGAATGTAGCCTTTCTTCTTGAATAAATATATTGCTGTTCTCTGTGCAGTTCTTCACAGCTGTAAAGCAAACCATGTCTCATTTTGGGCTTTGTTTCCAGTACTGTTCCTCTTTCTTTTCCCTTGAGGGGTTCCATGCCAAGGCACAGACGCTTCAAAGATTCTAAAGGCCGCATAAGGAAACTTTGATCTTTGTTTCTCTATAAAGATGGAGTTCAGATTTAGTGATTAGATTAATTTCTCAACAATTCTCTTCTATCTTCCTTCACATACTAAACTGGTACTAGGGGTTCTTTAGTCGGTTTATTTATTTATTTATTCAATTTATACCCCACCCTCCCTGCCGGAGCAGGCACAGGGCGGCTTACATGCATTAGAACACATAAATAACAATTGTGAACAATCATAAAACCTTCTAAAACAATCCCGTATTGTAAAGTGCTAGTAACAATAGATCTAACACGAGTAATATTGCTTAGAGATGGCAGCAACAATCATGTTGGTGTATTCAGTGGTCGGGCTTGACGATCAGCTCATAGGTCTATTTAATTATGCGGCAGGCACACCCTGTTAATCAGTAGGAGACAATTTTAGAGGTGAGTTAAAGGTACATGTTGAATTTTAGAGGACAGTTTTAGCCTCCAGTGTGTTGACTGTGTAAGGGAATTAAAAAAAACACCAACCCCACAAATATTAAAGAGATCCTTTCATTCTAACCAAGTGGCAACTTTTGTTTATAAAGTCTTACTTCATCTTAGATGATGATTGCTTTCTCTCAAAAAGACTCCTATACTGAGGGTTTTTTAAAATAACAAGTACAGTTGTTTTAATTTAACTGATTAACGAGCAGCCTTTTAATTAATTACTTGACCAGAAATTATTGGAACAGTTGACAGCATTAACTGGTTCACATGTAGTTAAGGTTAATTTTTTTTAAAACAAAATCTGAAATGCAAGCCAAGTAAGTCATCTTGGTAAAAATGTAAAACAGCCCCATCACATTCTGATGTATGGTCCATATTGGAAGCTGATATTTCTTCTTTATTTAATTATTTAAATTAATTATACCATAGCAAAATAATAGTAGAGAATATTTGAAGAGTTCAGAAATTGTCATATTCTACCCTCATGTTCACATCAATAAGCTTAGCTGTCTGCTTATTTGATTAGCAATATATGTTACTAGTACCAAAGCCCGTTGTAAAAGTGATACAACAAGATCTAGAAAGATGTGAGGCGTAGGTTACAGGCCTGTCTCCGTCCAACACATTTACAGATGTGTGAAGGCACTTCTACAGAGCCCCTCAGTTTTTTTCTTATCACAGCCATGCTTATCTATCTACCTGTCTGCCTGCAGACGAGCCCCCCCCCCCATGGCAATCCAGTTCTCCCCCTCTCTGCAGACCAGGGGCCGAGGGGCATTGGGAGGCCCCACCACTGCCTCCCCACCTGCCCAGGCGCCAGCCTGGGGGGAGAAACCCTCCTGTCAGGGATGGGTAGCTAGTTGCAACCTGCCATTGGCCCGATCCAACGTTGGCTTCTCTTATGTTCTTATGTCTTAAAAATTTCTCCCCTCCTTCATTGTATTTGTATAACAACAACCCTGTGAGATAAATTAGGTTTGAGAGTGAGAGACTGGCCCAACATTAGAGATGCGCATGAACTAAGAAAATGTGGTTTGGTTCGGAGTTCAGTTTGTGGTTCATGATTGAACCCCGAACCAAACCAGGAGGTTTGTTTGCAAACCAAACTGGTTTGTGGTTCGTAGCCCTGCAATTCCCGAAAAAACAGCTGAGCAATGGGGAGCAGCTTGCTTCCCGCCGTTCAGCAGTTTTGGGATGCCTTGTTTAAAGGGACTGCAGAAGACAGCCCAAAACAGCTGAGTGGTGGGGAGTGCCTCTCCGCCACTCAGCTGTTTTTCGGGCTGTCTTCTGCAGTCCCTTTAAAGTTTCAGTGTAGCTTCTGGTGTCTCTCGGGGATGGTCAGGGAGAAGTCACAGGCTCGCTCCAAGTGGGAACACAGTAGACAGAAGCTGCTGGCCATGAGCAGTGAGGGAGCTGAGTGGGTTCATGTGACCTCCCAATCCCACCCTATGGATGGGAGGGACAGTCGGGCACCTGGAAATAGCCAGGGGGGAGGCATAGAGAGAGAAGGAGGCTGAGGGATGCTGGCTGCATTGGAGATCTGGGGAGGGAGCTTGAGGGCTCTCCTCCAAGCAGTCTCTGCAGGGCAGCCCACAAACAGCTCCATGCCTCATCTTCCCGGCACTTTGGCATTTAGAGGCAGCCTGCCCTTGCACATGGAGGTTCCAGCTTAACCATTGCAGCTAAACAGCCCTTCCTTAAGGGGCCAGCTGGCTGGTTCCCCCCACTCAGGGCTGGGGGCGGAGCTGGCTATGCCAGCGCCAGGCATGTGCTCTTTCCCCAACCACACTCTCTTGCTCTTCTGCTTCCCTCCCGACCAGCACCCTCAGGCTCCCTCCACCTCCTGGGGGAGGGGAGGAGGGACCGGGAGATGAGGGGACAGGGCAAATTCAGGAGGGAGCATTGCCTTAAGGGCCCCCTGTGTTGGATCCCAAGCATTCAAAATAACTCCACATTGAAAAGCAAGCAAGGTTTATTTCAAAGCGTTGGTTTAACCAGAACAGGACATTGTTAGGAATAACTACAGGTAACCAGGGAAAGCATAATATAGACATTTGAACCAGGTAAGGACCAATGAGCCCAGTTCCCGCTGGCGGGAATAGAACATGCAATTCGCGCCCATGGCATGGGAACGCAACAGTTCTATAATGTCAACACAGGTTCAGTTCACATGCTAGATACCCAAAACATTCTAGGCGAAGCATTCCTCCTACACCCAGCTGCCCGACCTTGGCGAGTTCCGCGGACTACATAACATAACTCAAGCAAATAAGGAATGAGAGGGAGGGGGGGGTGTAGGATACTACACAGGAACCGGAATGACAATGGCAGCTAGCTGACACCCTGTGGCTATGGGCCTGCCCCATTCCTGTCCCCCCCAACCGAAGCACAGGACCTCCTTCTTCACTGGATTTAGCTTCAGCCAGCTCTGCTTTAACCACCCAACCACAGCCTCCAGACCCTTAGCTAGAACATCTGGGGCAGAGTCCAGTCAACTGCCCATCAACAGATACAACAGGATGTCATCTGCATATTGATGACAACTCAGCTCGAAACTCCAGACCAGCTGGGCAAGGGGGCACATGTAGATGTTAAATAACGTATGGAAGAGAATTGCCCCTTGCAGGACACCACATACCAGAGGTTATCGTGGTGAAACTCTGTTGCCAAGTGCCAGCCTCTGTCCCCAACCTTGAAAAAATGAGACAAACCACTGCAAGGCCATCCTACGTATCTTCACATCGGTGACGCGGTGGGTCAATAGATCATAGTTGACGCACCCTCCCTGTTTAGGTGGCGAATGGATTTATGCTCATCCATGGAGCCTAATGGACCCTAACCAGCTTCAGGATGCTCGGCTGGATCCGATGCCCCCTGGTGGCTCATTAGATGTGCTGGTGGTGGATTGGCACTGCTGACTCTCTGAAGCCATCAACAAGATCGCCCCCCCCCCCATGCCCTCTCTGCCCTCAGGTCAAACTATTCCCATGGTATAACCCGGAGCTACGGAGGATGAAAAGAGAGCTGAGATGGCTAGAGCAGGGGTGGCGGTGTATTTGTAATGAAGCAGCAAGAACATCTTATGGGATGTTTATGAAAGCCTATGAGATGGCAGTGAAGGCAACAGAGAAAGATTTCTATGTGGCCCCAATTAGATCAGCGAGCTCTCACCTGGCTCAATTGTTTAGGACTATTCGGTCCTTAACTGCATTGCTGCAAGGCAGACAAAATAGTAGGGAATTACCTATTGGCTGTGAGGCATTCACAAGCTATTTCTCAGATAAAGTACTGTCACTCTGCCAGGACCTCCCAACTGCAATTGGCACAGTAAAGGAACTGGAAACCCCTTGCCTGTCTTCTGGTCCATTCCTGGACCATTTCAGCCAACTCTCCCTGGAGGATGTCAACAGTGTGGAAGTAACCAGTTTCCTCCTTGACCCATTGACCCTTGACCCATACCCATTCTGGCTGGTCAAGGCCTGAAGGGATGGTGTCGGGGGCCCTTTTGTCAGGAACATTTCTAGCAGGATGGAAGGAGTCTGTGGTTCGTCTGCCCATGCAGAGTGACATTATTACCATCTGTTGTTGACTCTTGTTTTACCATCTATCCAGCTGTTGGGGCTATAATGTAGTGCATACTTCGCCATCTTTTAACTGTTTTTAATGTTTTTGTAACTTGCAGGAAGGGGGGGATATAAATCTAACAAATAAAATAAAGTAATCCTCCAAATCTAGCAAAAAGAGTGTTACCATATATGGAACAAGAAACGCCAGATGTTCAAGTTGGATTCAGAAAAGGAAGAGGCACTAGAGATCATGTTGCAAATTTATATTAGTTCAGAAGAAAATCAGCTTGTGTTTAATAGATCACAGCATAGACTGTGTGGATCATGAAAAGCTATGCTCGGTTTGAAAAGAAATGGGCGTGTCACAATATCTACTTGTTTTGATGTGCAACCTGTACTTCAGAAAAGAAGCTACAGTTAGGACAGAATATGGAGAAACAGAATGTTTTCCAGTGGGCAAAAGGTGCCAGATAAGGATGTATTTGATCTCCCCATCTCTTCAATATGTATGCAGAACGTATCATAAGGAAAGCTAGATTAGATTTACACGAAGGTGGGGTGAAAATTGGTGGAAGGAACATTTTAACAATCTGAGATATACAGATGACACCACATTGCTGGCAGAAAGTAGTGAAGACTAGAAGTGACTCCTGGTAAAGTTTAAAGCAGAAAGTGCCAAAGCAGTATCACAGCTGAACATAAAGAAGACAAAAATAATTACTATTGTGAATTACATAACTTTAAGATGGCCAATGAAGGAATTGAAATTGTTCAAGATCTTCTATTCCTTGGCTCCATCACAAACCAAAAGAGAGACTGCAACCACGAAATCAGGAAAAGACTGAAACTGAAGGAGCTAAAAAAGATCCGTAAGTGTAAGGATGTTGTTGCTGGTGACCAGGATCAAGATAATTCATGCTATGGTATTCTCCATTACTTATGTATGCAGGGGTCATTTCGTAGAAAAAAAGGTGCAGGAGCTCATTAGCATAACTCATTAGCATAACTCATTAGCATATGCCACACACCCTGACATCACCGGAAGTGTATCAGAAGGCAACACTCACTGCTCAGGCTCCACTGGACTGTTTTGGATTGCTAGCTATTGGGGGGGGGGACGTGCAGATCTGTCCTCGCAGAGGAGGGAGAGCTTGTACCTGAATAAAACTTGGTCTTAAAGGTGCCACTGGACTGTTTTGGATTGCTAACAATCGGGGGGAACGCGCAGAGGAGGGAGAGCTTGTACCTGAAGGCGGGCCGGAGGGGGGCTCTGCAACTTACCTTGCTGCTTCTTGCTCCTCGTGGCCCAATTGAGGGCTTCTGGGAGCAGGGGGAGGGGCTCATTGCATGTGCCCCCCCCCTGGGCTCCTTACTGCCGGAGCTCCGCTCATGTGCGCTCCCGCAGGAAATTACCCCTGTATGTATGGATGTGAAAGTTGGACAGTGAAGTAACCTGACAGAAAGAAAGTTGATTCCTTTGCAATATAGTGTTGGAGGAGAGTTTTATGGATACCAATAAAGGAATAAAGGAAGCCACAGCTCTCAGTTTGCAAGACCTGAACAAGGGTGTTGATAGGATGTTTTGGAATTTATTAATTCATACCAGGATCACCATAAGTCAGAAGCAACCTGACACCTGACAGCACTTAATACACCCACACACTTATATATACAAAATTAAGACAAGAATCATATTACAAGAGAAACATTATTAAATGTTGTTCTTATGTTAAATCAGTATTAAGATATAAATACAATACTGTATATCTTATTTTCTTAAAAAACTTGGCTTGTGCCATTACAGCTAATCTTTAGGTGTTTTCTAGTCCATACTTGTTTTATAAACTTCCAGACTTATTTCTCATGTTTATTTTTCTCGTATTTCAGTTTAACTTGAAGTACTTCGGGAGCAGCAGCTCCTTGTTCTGAATCTGAACCCCCAGAGGTGCTACCAGAGCTGCTTGAACTGTCCTCTCATTCGAGGTCACTTTTAATTTCTTCTTGAGTGTTGTCGTCTTTCTTTCCTTCATCTTTCGTCGAGCTTTGTTGTTATTCCAAAAAAGCCTTAGCTTTCTGGGCAGAGTCAATCTTCATCTTCTTATCGTTGTGGTTGAATACTAGTCCTTCTGGAAATATCCATCTGAAGGGAATGAAGTTGTTATGTGGAAAGAAAGTTAATTCATTATATTGACGTCTTCGCTTCCATATCTCAAATGGAATGTCCTTTAAGATTCTCACTTCTTCGCCTTCAACTTTCAGAGTTTTCCCAGATGTTGCTTTGAGAACTGCATCTCTGGTTGATTTTTTGGAGAATATGACAAATATTTCACCAGGTAGCTTATTTTTCTTTATAAAGTCTGGATAAGTTCGATAAGCCAAGTCCATGTCATTTTGTAATAAATCCTGTTTAAGCTCTGCCACTTTCCTTCATCTTTCGTCGAGCTTTGTTGTTATTCCAAAAAAGCCTTAGCTTTCTGGGCAGAGTCAATCTTCATCTTCTTATCGTTGTGGTTGAATACTAGTCCTTCTGGAAATATCCATCTGAAGGGAATGAAGTTGTTATGTGGAAAGAAAGTTAATTCATTATATTGACGTCTTCGCTTCCATATCTCAAATGGAATGTCCTTTAAGATTCTCACTTCTTCGCCTTCAACTTTCAGAGTTTTCCCAGATGTTGCTTTGAGAACTGCATCTCTGGTTGATTTTTTGGAGAATATGACAAATATTTCACCAGGTAGCTTATTTTTCTTTATAAAGTCTGGATAAGTTCGATAAGCCAAGTCCATGTCATTTTGTAATAAATCCTGTTTAAGCTCTGCCACCGGTGCTAATGCTTCACTTAATAATTTTTAAAAGTTTTCTCCTTTCTGTTCTGAGGTACCCTGGAAGCTTAGGACATACATTGATCTTTCCACTTGAAGCTGTAACAGTTGCTTTTTGTCAGAAATTTGCTCTTTTCCCACTGCCTCCAGCTTCTGTTTAATATCAACTGTTTTTGCATCAACTTTCTTAATGGCCTTATAAGTATCGTCTGCTCTTTTATCAATTCCTGTCAATTGCTTTTGGAAACCATCGAGTTTATTATTGATGTTAGACATCTGATCCAGCAGAGGGTGGAACGCCGCTGCCAACTTACTAGGGAAATCAGTGGCTGCTTCCGGCATACAAGTAGGAGTTGCTGACTGAGTAGTTCCTGCAGAGGGTTTCTTCTCCAGCACCATTTTTCTCCCTCTTCCTGACATTGTTTACACAAGATAAAGTTAGTTTGAGTCAAAGTGAAAGTTCTTCGATTTGAATGCGCTTTGGACTATTTTGCACCTTTTGATCTTATTTAAAGTCTCTCATGGTCAGTATCGTTTTCCCCTTCAGGTTATCGCTTAAGGACTGCCAAGTTTTGTGGGGGGGGATCCCCGACTCTTCCCCACCCACTATTCCATCCCGTAGGTTAATTCCATTCTCTTTGATGGCTCAGCAGCTTAAAGGGGATTCGCTTAACTTACAGTTCGCTTAACTTACAGTTTGCAGCATTTAAAATGTAGCAAGAACATGTTTACACTGGATCACTTGCCCGCTTCATCCAGCAGTTATCTCTAATTGCCATGACGGCTTCGTGGTGGCAGGATCTTTCAGGGTAAGGGGAGCATCAATTCCTTGGCCATCGCATTGGAAGAGGCACTCCTTCGCACCCCAGGCAGAGAGCCCCCTGCAAGGGCTCCAGGGGGGCTCAGAATCCTCTGAGACCCCTCCTGTCCAGCGTGACCTGGAGCGCCCACATCAGAGCTCGATGGGACACGTCCAATCCGTGAGTCACCAAAACTGGAACCCAATACACATACATACTTTCTGAAAGCTTGGCTTGATATCCACATTGCTTCCATGATTTGCTTTATTTTAATTTTTTAATGAAATATCTTATTGAGATGAGGAAAGATAAGGAAGAACTCTTGCATGTAACTGTGGCAGATGGATTTGTGAAGCATCTCCTCCCCAGGCTGCCTGTGACTAGGAAGAGTGGCCTGCCGCTGAATTCCAGCTGCCACGGCAACAGCAGCTCCAGCTGGGTTACTGTATGCACAGCGCTTGTGACACTTTAATAGTAGCTGTCAGATAACATTAGCATATTAGTGGCACAAATAAATCGAGCAAGAGCTACAAGCTAAGAGGAGCCAACTGAGCAGATAGAAATGGCTAGGCTTCTCCATTGGCATTCACCAAGGCCACAGAGAGGGCTGCCTATTCAGATGATGGCTGGTTTTATTACTTGGGATTTGAATACATGGTAGTATCTCTTGCCCTATCCATTCTGTTTTCTAAATCATCTTAAGTTTTTACAGTGAAGTCTGCTAGTTCATGGCATTTTAGAGAACTCAGTGACCTCTTCCGGTCGAGGGCTCATGCTCCCCGCTAGATTCACTTTTGCTAGTTTGTCTTCCTCCATCTTATTCCCCGCTATCTTTATGGATTGTTTACTTTTAGAAAAACTTGCTAAAGTCTCTGAAATTCGCCCATGCACCTATCCGCACTCTGGTAAGTCTCTCAAAACAGATTTCAATGCTTTTGCTTCCGCTGCCCCCTCGGTATATCATTTTTTAGTTTATGCGTATGGGAGGGGCCCCTCCCCCACTCGCTTTTCTCACCGTTCCCGGGGGAAGCTTTTTTTTTTAAATTCTTGTCTTCGCTTTAACCCGACTCACTGTTCATTGTTGGTCATACAACCTCGCTTGGAACACGTTTCAACTGCTTGATCTCCAATGCTTGTCCTGGTCAGCGGCTCTATTTCCATATGGACACTCAGCGGCAGGACCATCGGGGCGGAGGAGCGCCTCAATTCCCCAGCATTGCGCTGGTGAAGAGGTCGCCCCTCAAAAGCCCCATGGCTAGGAGTCTTTTGCCAAGGCTCCAGGGGCCCCCACGACCTGTCGCCCCCCTCCTATCTGCTGGTGTGCAGGTCATATCCCCGGGAGGTCGGGGAGATGCGTCCGCCAGCGTGTCACCATAAACCAGAAGTCCGTTATTTTTAAATTTCAAAATGCCTCGAGTGCCGTTTAAGTTGTTTAAGTTAAAGTGGGCTCCTAATCCTTCCCTCAGGTTCCTGGGCTGAGCCAACAGCCAAAATATTGTACTGTGGGAAAGAAAAACGGTGGGAAAATCTTGCCTCTGAGGGAGGGGAGTGGAGTGGGTGAGGCAGTCATAATGAGTTTTTCTACTGGCAAGGTGTAATGCCTGAGGACTCAGCTGAGGTGCAAGGGAGATATAATAGAATTCCTACAGAGGAATGCAAATGCTCTTATTGTTCAGCTTAAGTAGACTCCCTAGCTCATATTGTTTGAGTGTGTCCCCAAAACAATACTACACAAAACAATATATTACTCCTTGGATAAAACAGCTAACGGCACTTTCTGAGAAGCGAACACTGCGCTATCTGCTGTAACTAGGTTGGTAAACTGCGTAAGAGATGTGGCAGTTTTTATCTTTATGGTGTCAAGAAGACTCTGACTTAGCATTCTCACTTTTTTTGGTGAGAAACTGTGGATGAATAGCTAATGGCTGTTAAGTCTAGGGAACAGAAAACAGGTAGTAAACTGTACACTGTGAACAACGCTCAGTAGCAGTTACACTCTTTGGTACAAAAAAAGTGAAAATGTTTAACCTAGTTGCAGCTTTTGCAGGTCCCTATCTTTCTTTTTCTGCCTCTTACAATCCATATAGTTCACTATGATTGTCATTTGTTTTATATTCCCCCCCTTTGATTTTTGTGTCATGAGAAACTGGTGAAAGATTTATCATGCAGAATTTGACAGGTTAATGAACAGGTAGGAAATAATGTAACTCTTCTGTTCTGGATGATATAACATTGACATGAGTAGTAAAAAACCCCACAAGGATAGATTTAAAGTTTTAAAAATATTTTATAATTTTATCTATTAAGGCTGCGGTCACACGCGCCAGTTGAAGCGGAGGGGAAGCGAGGCTATCTCCTCCGGAGGAATGTGACATGCCGTTACGAGATCACACATCCTTCTGTAGCTGCAGGTGCAGCCTGTCACTGTGTGATCAGACGCAACTGTGGGTGAATCGGGTTTTTTTGCCGTTTGTTTCTCATGCACATAAACGAGGAATTGCACTTCCTCACTGAGGGCCCCTATGGAGCATGCGATGATGTGCATACTGTGAGGGGGGGGATGACATCGACCAGGATGGCCTGATCCCGATGGCATGAGAGCATGCTTGTGCAATCAGACAGGGGAAAGTCCATCCATGGCCCGTCGGAACCCATTTACTACCAGACTTTCCCCAGTGTCTTTTAACTCCGCTTCTGTGGCGGAGCAGCACGGGTTGCTGATGAGTGCAGGACGCTTCCCAGATGTTGCTGTCTGATCACACCCTTTAGATTCGTTTGGCATTCACACCTAAATCTCAATAGTGATGGTTCTTCATGCTAGGCTGGGAACTCAGATGTACCTTCTAAATACATCTGTAGGATTTTTTTAAAATTTAATGTACTTGCTTCATTTATATGCCGCCCTTCTGCCTATGGGCAGCCAAAGCAGCTTACATCCTCTTCCTGTCCTCCATTTTTTCCTCGTAACAATCCTGTGAGTAGGTTAAGCTGAGAGTGTGTAACTGGCCCAAGGTCACCCAACAAGTTTCCCTGACCGAGTCATGAGTCGAATCTGGACCTCCCAGATCCTAGTCTGACACTCTAACCATGGCAACACTGGTTCTCACTGTAGAATAGGCTGTTTAGAGTTGCCAAGTCCCCCCGGCAGGCGGTTGAGAGGCCCGTTTCCCGCTGGCCTGAATTGGGCCGCCAGGGAGAACCCCGCCCCCAAAGTGCTAGACGTGTCTGGCACGATGACGTCACCTGGAGGTGATATCATCGCATCGGGCACGTTGTGCGGGGGGACGCTCTATCATTTGAGGGAAAAGAAGAAGAAGAACAGAAGACGAGATTGGATTTATACCCCGCCCTTCATTTGAAGTCTCAGAGTGGCTTACAAACTCCTTTCCCTTCCCCTCCCCACAACAGACACCCTGTGAGGTCTTGTACCTCCTTCATTGCTAATTATTGCATCCTCATGGTCCTCTCGTTACAAACACTGACTGATTTGATGGGATTGGCAGGTCTGCTCCGATGCCACACTATTCTTAAAAAATGAGGCTTCGGAGATTCAGGTGCCTAGATTTAACTTTACAGTAAACTTTGGCATGAAAGAGAATCAGGCAGGTTTTGTGGGTACTGTGGCTGCAGCTGCTCTGGTGTCACAGAAAAGAGTCTGAAATCCAGAATGAGATAGCTGCTGAAGGCAACTGAGAAAATTGTACTTTCTGAGTTCTCCGTCTGAGAGCAACCGCTCCTAAATTAAAACAGTGTATTGTGTTTATACCAGAAACTATGTAATGACACTGTGTCAGGACAAACCATTTGAGCCGTTTCAGACAGTGGAAACAGGACAACGCTTGCTCCTTATAACAATCATTGTAGCTTTCTCACTTCCAGTAAAGCAAACATCACTTTTTAAATTATTGAGCCAATCGCTGACCCATTGTAGTAGTTGCTACAACTAGGCTGTGGTCACACACACTAAATAATCCACTTTCAGTCCACTTTCAGTGCACCTTCCAAGTGGATTTTACTGTATGAACTGGTAAAATCCAGTTGGAAAGTGCATTGAAAGTAGATTATTTATGTGTGTGTGACCACAGCCTTTGTGTTACTTCCGTATTCTGCCATCATAAATCTGGTTCTCTTCTGGAAAAATAGCAGTCTTCTTGCTTGGCTCTGTGCCTCTAGTGTCTTTTATCATGTGGGGGAATATTCAGACATGTGATTCTGCTACAGGTGGCCTGAAGTTGTGTATACAATCTTTACCAGAGCAAACATTGTAAAAAGAAAGGTCACTTATAGAGCAATTATAGTATTTATCATCCCTTAGTTCATAAGGATCATTACCTGTTTAGTGGCACTAATTAGAAAGCAAAATCTTCTGCCCTTATTTCAATATAGTACCATTCTCTTCTTGTCTAATTAGCTTTACTATGCAAGCATTATCACTGTTGGCAGTTTACAAGTTTGGGGTATCTGGAAAGTATCAGTTGTCAGAGCAGAGCTGAAAGTAGGGTTGCCAACCCCCCCGGGTTGCCAGGGGTCCCCCTGTGGGTGTTGGGGGCCCCACCCCCAACACCCACAGCCACCCATCTTCCTCCCTTTAAGGGTGTGCAACCCGTGTTTCATCCCAAGCGCGAACTCCGCAAGCTTGCAGGGAAAAGTCAGCTTCGTTCTTAAAAGGGAAATGCAGCTTCTCTTAAAGGGGAAACGCCGGCTGCAGCAGATGTCCCCAATGTGACGTCATCACGTTGGGGATGCCCCACCCCTTCCAGGAATGCCCCCAAAGTCCCCCGCTGGGGGTGGAAGATGGACTTGGCAACCCTAGCTGAAAGCCTGGGAGAACCACCCAGAATCAGCAGAGTTTGAACTGCAACACCACTCTTGGCATGTCTTATACATGGTCCTAATATGACTTGCTTTGACAAGAGGCCTACATATGTGTTGTGTCCACTGCAGCATGCAAATCTCCATGAAGTGCAGCAATTGAATCCTTTTTCTTGCTTCAAATAGTTCTACTTCTTTTGAGAGGCTTATCTGTTATCTTTAACCACTAATGAGATCTCAGAGTTCTTTTTTGTTCTGTCTTACCCCTTTAAGTCAATTAGTTCTCAAAAGAATACTACCTCCTAAAACTAATAGTTTCCCACAAACAGAGTTAGAAAGTATAATGTATTTACTGAAGGAGTCTGTGAAGCCAGGTTACCCCTTGGTTGAGGTTACAAAGGGACAAATGACACTTGCTGAGAGAAAAGTGACTTTGTGAAACTAGATTCCATCAGTAACAAATAGACTTCATTATTTATTTGGTTATATTCAGATGTAACATGAATCCTTGTAGCTGGACTTCCAAATGTCCACATTTCTAAATGTTTTATTGGTCCAAAGATAATTCTTTTTGTAATAATTCCTGGCAATGGATGTTGGTGATTTCTTTTCCTTCTTCATCGCCTAATTTTTGCTTTTCTTTGATAAATAGTACAGAATCATTAGTCCTTAGACACATGGGCCACGTTCAGACTGGCAGTTTGGCCCAGCAGCCAAACGTTTCAGGAGCATTTCAGTAGCGGATTAAAGGGGTGGGTTCACACAGGCACATCTGTCAGCCCCCCCCCCAGCCATACTCAAGCCGTCTTGTGCTGCTTCCCTCCCGAGTTTAAAAGATACCAGGTGAAAGTGATAGCAAACCGTGTGTAGAGCGGGTTGATTCCGGTTCCCTGAATGTGAACGCAAGCGCTGCTAAGGCGGGAAAAACCCGCAGTCATTGATAATAGGAACCGGCTGTTTCCGCGGGCAGGCACCATCGGCGCCTGCGTGATCCTGCCCTATTTGCCACTGCACCCATGTGCATGGGCGCATGCAGCCTAGTATGGAAACAGCTGCTAACAGCCCGCCAGGGCGGGCCAACAGTGCAAACACTCCCTTGCGCTTCCTCCACAGTATCCTCCCGCTTCATTCACTGCGGTGTGAACGGGAATACCGCAACCAAGCCATTCCAGGTCTGTTCCGGGTTTTCTTTGCCACGACTCCCTAGCACTTCAAATTGCCAGTCTGAACTCGGCCATGGACTGTCATAGGTGAAAGTATTAAATTCTGACGTAACATCTGACACTCACACAGTGATCATTAAAGTTTTCCAAGGCTGCAAGGGCACTGAATTTAGGAATTTGGGTTGAATAGTAAGGTTCCATTTCATCCAAATCCTGATCGAGAAATTGTGATAGCTGTACACTTGTCATTTCTGGTGTTTATATAAATAGATTATACTTTTACTGAATTTGCTTATGGTGGCTCACATAAGAACATAAGAGAAGCCAATGTTGGATCAGGCCAATGGTCCATCCAGTCCAACACTCTGTCACACAGTGGCCAAAAAATACCAGTTGCCATCAGGAGGTCCACCAGTGGGGCCAGGACACTAGAAGCCCTCCCACTGTTGCTTCCCCCAAGCACGTGGTCTTGGTGAGTATGGTTACCTATGCAACAAGGAATGAGAGCAAGAACCCTCCTCCACTGTGCATATGATCTTTGAAGAGAAAACAGATGCCTGTACATACAAAGTGCCTTTATAAATAGGCCCAATTGTGTAATGCACCAATTCATTTTTCACATTGGAGAGTGTAAGTGGTATCATCTTGCATAGATTTTACATATGAAATCCCCAGGCCTTATTACAAGTTTTGCATGCTTATGGAAGGATGCATGCCTAAGGTTTGTTCCTATACCCCATCACATTCATAACTTGTGACTTGGGGCATGTGTAAACCATCATATAAATGTCTGTATTCTCAAATGTTCTGCACCAAACCATGTGTTTGTTCTACCATTACAAGACACTGCTAGGGATACCATTCCCCAGGTGGGGGCAGGGAATCCTCTGCTTTCACAGGTTGCTGCCCGCTGCCGCCCAGCTGGCTGGCAGGAGGAAATTCCCTCCCCCTGACACGTGCACAATGTACTGATGTCCCCTGGAAGTGACATCAGTGTGTGTGTGTGGGGGGGCAAAACTCTATGGTTTGAGGGAATTTTAACCATTCACTTTTGCCCAAAAAGCAGAGCATTGCCCCCAAGGTCACCAATGCACTTGACATCACTTCCAGGTGAGGTCAGTGCATTTTACGATGTCCCCTCACTCCTGGAACACCCCCCAAATCCCCCTGCCATTGCGACGAAGGAACCTTGCAACCCTAGACATCGCAGATTTTTACAGTACAGGACCAGCTGAAGTTCATGACATCTGACCTATTCATTCTAAGAATCATCAGGTGGTTGGATGGATAGCCACTTATTCCAAGATTTTTAATATTTTTAGGGTGAGTGATCCTGTAATCTTACAGTAGGCTTCAGGAGGCAATTTAGGGTTTTTTGGAACTGTGACCACTTTGTTTATTGTTATTTTAAAGAAGAGGAGAAGAGATTGGATTTATACCCCGTCCTTCACTACCCAAGGGAGTCTCAGAATGGCTTTCAAACTCCTTTCCCTTCCCCTCCCCACAACAGACACCCTGTGAGGTAGGCGGGGCTGAGAGAGCTCTGACAGAAACTGCTCTTTTTTCAAAAACAGCTCTTATCAGAACTACGGCTTGCCCAAGGTGATCCAGCCAGCTGCAAGTGGAGGAGTGGGGAATCAAACCCGGCTCTCCCAGATTAGAGTACTTAACCACTACACCAAACTGAAAAATACATTTTTCTCTAGAACAAACAAGCAGTAGGATTAATTAGTGGTGCTGAATAGCTTGAGTATTTGACTAACAAGTCAAGTGAGTTATTTTAGTGATAATTTGGAAACCCCATTAATCCTTTGAAATTTCACAATTTTTAATATCTTGTTGGTGGATGCTTTATTGTTTTCTGGAAACCAATCTATGGAAAGCACGTAGATATGGTGAAAAAAGCAATGGACAGTCTGCTGTCTGTATCAAAATTGTCTGTTCAAACCTAACAGAGTTTGTTTGCTACTTCAGGGAGGAGTTAAGACATCTGGATATGTGCATCTTAAAAAATTAAACTCAGCAATTTGAGGCACTTGACCTTATAAAATAAAAAAGTTGGAAAATTCATTGCTGTATGAATCTTTCTGTACTTACTACTTTAGCATATTGAGGGTCAGTGTAGAACCTCTTGGTGATATATTAATCACTTCATGATAGAAAAATGTACTCCTAGTCCCATCTTCTTTCCAGTGAAATAGTGTATCATTAGCACACTAAGGCTGTAGAAGTGTTTGCAAATGCTTGCAAGAGAGAGATGAGAGCCCTCTGTCTTGTTATCTTCTTATTTAAAACAACCAAAGTTAATTCCGGTATTCTGAACATGTGTTTAGTATCTGTCACACATGCCAAGTCCATTCTGTTACTACTGAACCATGTACCATTGTGTCAGGATACATATCAGTTTTTATCTCTTTTAATTAATGATGTTGCCAGAGTTTGGAGTGAAAGTCTGTAATGATAAATTCAAGGGTCCCAACCTTAAGCTAATTACAAACTAAGCTCACAACTCCATCTTAAAGTTTGGCCCCAGCTCATAACAGGCTTGCCGTTGGCCAGCCCTTCCCACCATTCTCCACCACTCTAGGAAGAGGAGATTTGGCAGCATGAAGGACTGGTTAGAGATGGCGAAAAGCCTTATAGGCTTCATCTTTGAGACTTGTCAGCAAGAAGTTCCTGAATGGGGCCAAGCGACATTGACTATATTTCTCTTCCATTGTAGCTATAATGCTATAATAAATGTTACATGCTGGTGGCATATAACACCAGAGAAATTAGCCAGAGGGTGATTTCCCACAAGCGCTGCTCTGCGCTCACTCTTCTCTTTGGCCCAATGGTACGTGTCAATTTCACACAAGCTGCTGCTTGACCGCATTTTGCCCCGCAGCTTCGTGCGATTTTCCCCGCGTGTACTCAGTCCTCAAAAAACAGGATTGAGTAGATGCGGGGAAAATTGCACGAAGTGCGGGGCAAAATGCGGTCAAGCAGCAGCTTGTGTGAAATTGACACGTACCATTGGGCCAAAGAGAAGAGTGAGCGCAGAGCAGCGCTTGTGGGAAATCACCCAGAATGTATCCTGGAACGTCTGACTAATGCTGGAAATTTAAGATACGGGTGGGAAGCTCTTTTCATGTTTGGTGGAAGTGTAAAGAGGTGATATTATATTGGAGAAGGGTGCATGGAATGTTACAAAAAATATGTTTGATACCGCTACCATTTAAACCCGAAATGTTTTTGCTTAGTATTATGCCTGATGTAAAAGATAAGAAAATTAAGCACTTAATTATACATATAGTTACGGCAGCAAGAATTCTTTATGCTAAGTACTTGAAGAAATCAGAGATACCAACGGAAAATGAACTTTTAAGAAAAAAAATTGAAACAGCAGAAATGGATATATTGTCAGACTTGTTGAAAGACTGAAGTAAACAGAAAGCGAGAGAAAATTGGATACCAGTTTATGACTGGCTGGAAAGAAACTTTGAAGACCATGAACAATGAATATAACTATTATAAACTTGGAGAAACTACCCTTTTATTCCCTCTTGTAACCTACTGAAATTATATTCTTTGGCTTACTTCTTATTTAAATACAATAAAATTTTATATTAAAAAAACTTGGAGAAACTCTAACTTGAACTGTACAGAACTTGACATTTTCAGGAATCACTATAGAAGACTTTAGCTATTTGATTAAGCGTCACTAGCTTTAGTAAATATATAAACGAAAGAGATCTGGAAACAAAGAATTAAGACGGACAATTTGTAAAAGCTATTATATAAATTTGACGGAATTTCCCTTTTATCCCATCCCTTGAACCCTTCCTACCCTATTATGTGTTAAAACCAAATAAAAATTTATGGGGAAAAATGTTACATGCTTAGGAGTGTTCAGGTATTAAGGGCAAGACCTTCACCATCCCCAGCTAGGTCTTTCAACCAGGAAGCAGAATTTGGGGGGGGGGGGAGCTTCCCTGGTACACTAAGATTCTTCGCTTTCTCAGTTCCTAGCAATTCAGTATAAAAAACCCTACCAGAGTTTATTTGAGTTCTCCAAAAGTTCAAAAAGGTCAGCTGTTTACAGGGTGAGCCAGAAGGAGAGAAGCTTCTGTCTTAAGTGGAAAAATTGTTCTTCCAGATTTTGACATCTTCTTGTTCTACCTCAGTGCTAGTTCATTATGAGTTGAGACTTTACCGTACTAGTCTTTTGGGACTTTTATGCAGAAACAGAGCATGTCATCTGACAAAACACTGCTAATTGAATCGCATAGAAAATTAAGGAACTAATGTGTTAATGCTTTTCAGGTACTGCATTTGGGCCCACCTCATATGACATATGTGGCGTATCTTCTAAGTAATCTGAAAATATATTACCTTAAAAGTATTCATCATGCAAAAGAAGGGCAAAAAGCAAATATATTCAACTGGGGAAGAATGCAGGAAACTTGTGGGTGAAGACTGGAGGGGAATTGCTTGAATTCTTCTTAAAGGGTTATTAACGATGATAGTCATTTTGAGCAGCTTCTAAAAATGATCTCTAAATTTCCCTCTGGTTTTGCATTGCCTTTAAAAGCTATGTACCAAGAACAAAGTCAGTATATGTGTTTTCACTTCTGACAGTAATGAGAAAGTTATTCAAGACTATACTCTGCTGTCACAGAATCACACACACACACACAGAGAGACCTTTATTGGCATAACACAGCAGCAAAGAGAACAGTCACAGAATCTTACGTTGTTTACATATAGTCCTGATATCAGAGAAAAAGGAAGAAGATATTAGGTATCATTATACTTTTCACAATGTCTGATGGTAAGAAAGGGAACAACAATTTGAACTGACATACCATTAACCAAAGGAAGGCTGTCTTTTTACAGGTATCAGTTTACTAATTCAGTCTGCCTTGTGTATCATTTATTTTATTTATATTCTGGCTTTCTCACTCTTCCTCCTGGAGATGCTGGAGAGGCCCATAAAGACACATCAGATCCTGTTCTGTCCCTGGAGAGCAGCTACTAGGTGCTGGGGGTGGGGCTCCAGTAATTTATCAGCAGTCAAACCCAGTGCCTAATTTCATTTATGAGCATGCAAATTTCTTAATGGAATCCTTCCCTCTCCCCCTACCAACCAAGGCTTACAAAGAAGGAAAAGTTGTGTGTTGCTTGGACAATCAATATGCGTCCATGTGTGGGGTTTGTGTGTAGAGGTAGGGATATCTTTAAAAATATGCTATTTCAGCAATTACATACTTTGCCTAAGAAAATTTAAAGCATATTAATGCAGGTATAAACATAATGTATCTAGGAAGCTCAGAATGTCTGGTAATGAAGATCTGCATAACGGGTTTTAATTTTTGTTGTGTTCGAGAATATTCTTTAAAACCACTTGAGCACTCCTGTAGGATCTTCCTTACTTTAATTAAAAGCAAATGCACTGAAGATTTTACTGGATTTGGGCAGCCTTTTGCAATGAAAGAAAATGTATAAGCTTGCTCTGCCACCCACAAGGACACAATGCCCAAGACATTTTATAGTAAAGAACTAAAATCTTTTTATACTTGACTGCAAATGTCTCTGTTGATGTAAAAAGGCCAGGTGGGCCGATGGAAAGAAATTCACGTTGGCAGAAGTGACTAGATCGCCTTTCCCGGTGGAGTTCAGATGGTTCGGTAGAGGTAGGGTCCCCGGCTCCGGATGGGGAATACCTGGAGATTTGGTGGGTGGAGCCTGAGGAGGGCGGGGTTTGGGGAGGGGAGGGACTTCGGCAGGGTACAGTGCTATAGAGTCCACCCTCCAAAGCAGCCATTTTCTCCAGGGGAACTGGTCTCTATTGCCTGGATATCAATTGTAATAGTGGAAGACCTCCAGGCCCCACCTGGAGGTTCAGCAACAAACACACGGGAAACATGGCAAAGTTAGACAAACGTAAAGAAACAACGTGTTAGAACAAAACACACTCTACTGATATGCACTTGTGTCTTCATATATTGATTTAAATACAATAGAGACCCTAGTGTATCGTATACATATTCATAATAACCACTGGTCATTTCGTAGAAAAAGAGGTGCAGGAGCTCATTAGCATAGCTCATTTGCATAACCTATTTGCATATGCCACACCCTTTGACATCGCCGGAAGTGTGTCAGAAGGCAACACCCACCGCTCAGGCTCTACATCACGGGAAGTGTGTCAGGAGGCAACGCCCAGAGCTCAGGCTCCACTGGGCTCTTGTTATTGCTAGCTATTGGGGGGGGGGAACGTACAGATCTGCCCTCACTGAGGAGGGAGAGTTTGTACCTGAAAAAATCTTGGTCTTAAAGGTGCCACTGGACTGTTTTGGACCAGGGGGCTGGGGGGAGCTCTGCAACTTACCTGGCTGCTTCTTGCTCTGACTGAGGGCTGCTGGGAGCAGGGGGCGGGGCTTGTTGCATGTGTCCGCCCCCTGGGCTCTTTACTGCCGGAGCTCCGCTCCTATGCGCTACTGCAGGATATGACCCCTGATAATAACACAAAAACCTAAAGAACATTATATATCTACTGATAGAAGAGTCCACAGCTTACAGAGACCTATTCCAGTGCTGTAGACTATCTTGCTCCTGATAAGAGACTGATGAAGGTTGTAGCAGTCGTAAATGCCGAGAGATGCAGCAGGCGGTTATGTTCTCCACAAAAAGTGATTCAGCAAGCATCAAAGCAAGCATGAGAGATGCAGCAGGCTGTTACGTTTTCCGCAAAAAGTGATTCGGCAAGCGTCAAGGCAAGCAACACGCCTCCCAGGCAAAAATTGCGTATTTCGACAGATTCTTCTTCAGGCAGACGTATTTTTCCTGGAACCAAAGCTTACAGTGCTACAGTGCAGAAGCCAACAATTCTATAGAAGGCTTATCCGGTTCTCTGGAGGTTGGCAACATTAAGTAGATGAGACCTGTGCTCACTTCAAATGAGATTATACAAGGTACTCTACAATACAGAAAGATAACTACAGACATAATTGGCTAATAAAAAGTAGCAAATGACTTTGAGAAGAAAATGGTGTGCCACAGCATGATGGCTGTTGATTAACAGAAGACAAGGCAAATAGACTACGTATCAGGAAAATACAAGGGAATTATGGGGGGTGGAAGACAAAAGCAACGCTTATTTGATAAATGATTTCCCCTTCATTCCTTAGATGGTTCTTTACATGTTTATGATTTCTAAACAAACGTAATCTTCCTCTCAGTTGTATTATTTAAGTTTAGCATTACAAACTGGGGGCTTGTGTATACACTATGCTTATGTGGCATTTATCCCAGAACAGTTGCCATTGGTTTATATGTTGTATTAGAATCTCCAGAAAGAATCTTGTGTGCCTCTGGTGAATTCTTCCAAGTCCATTTTTTAGAGATGTACTTAGCAGCCATACAAAGGTAAAAGCAAAATAACGTAGATCCAAAATAATATGACAAGCCAGCAGTTTCTTTATATGTGAGGGAACTCTGCAAGTGTACAAAAAAGTTAATTGATTAAAAGAAAAGGGAAAGAAAACCATAACATTTGCCTGTTGAGAACTGAAACTCTTGAGACCAGCTGAGTGTCAATGCTAGGGTTGGCCAGGTCTTGTGCTCTAGCCAGCGGGGGGTGAGAGGGAGCTTTCTGGGAGTGGGGGGGGGCAAGGTGACAGCACAGCACACAATGTCCCCAACTTGAGGACGTCACGTGGAAGTGATGTCATCACACTGCGCAGGGCTATATTGGGGCAGGAACGCACAGGAACGGCGTTCTGGCTGGCTTCAGAGTTGGTCATACAGAGGGAAAGCCTGGAGAGCGACCTCCCCCCGGTGACTCCGAGGCAGGCGGGCCAGGGGGGGGCCTGGAAGGAACGGGGAGGCATTTAAATGCCTCCCCATGCCTTCCCCAGCCTGTCCAAGGGTTGGCTTACCCAGGCTCCCCACAGCCGCGGGGCGCCCGGGGAAGGCACGGGGGTGTGGCATAATATGCTAATGAGCTGTACTGTCAGGGGTGTGGCCTATTATGCTAATGGGTTTCTGCTGAGCTTTTTCTACCAAAAAAAGCTCTGACACCGGGGATGTCGCACCAGGTCGTGGCAGTTGGGGATGGGGCTTCCCCCCCACTGGCCACTTGGCCGGCAGCGGGCAAGAGCCCATGAAATTGGGGGATCCCCACTCCCACCTGGGGGCTGGCAACCCTAGTCAGTGCTCCTTAGCCCCAAAATTCCTTGTAAGCCCCCAGGCTGTATTTTGCTGTTCTCCTCCCACGAGAGAGCAACATAGCAGTCAAAATGAACAGTAATGAGAAATACCTACATCCCTCATCTCTGTTATGAATATATGGATTCTTTAATCCTTTAAAAGATGGGCAGTGTAGTTTGTAGGAGACTGGCTTACGAGGAGGAAAAAATGTCCTTTGCATAGCAACGCTCCCTCTAAGCTGTGGAGTCTTGTGAGCAAAAATTCTACTTTGTGAGGTACTGGCATTAAAATTGTGAGCCAGCAATTTGGCTACTGCACAAATTAGCTTGCTCTGGGGCCATCTTTCCTGAGCTAAGACAAATATGTGTGAGCCGGAGGCTAAAAAACTGTGAGCTAGCTCACACTAACTCAGCTTAGAGGGAACACTGGTGCATGGTGATTTTCTATAATTGTAACTGTATTGAAAAGTCTCCTGATTTGTTTTTTTTTTTAAGTACTCAATTCCTCGCCATTTATTAATTAGAGAGGCTGATTATGGCAGAGAAGTTGTGAGCTGTTCTATAGTGCATGAGTCACTGCAAGCATCACTCGGTGGCAGACAGCTGTTCCCCTGTGTTGAAAAAGAGAGCATGTGGAGTTCGTAATTGCAGCAGGCAGAAAACTAATGAAACTCCTCAAGGACATGAGGTTTGTACAAACCACCAACTATTGCAAAGCAATTTGTATGAATCTTTGTTGACAGTGTCATCCGCGATGATTATTTGGAATGGCTTGTGCACATCCGGCTCTCCAGAAGCAAAGTGCTTTGAGGCACATTCATAATTAGTTGCTTTGTATCATGACTGTCTAATGACTTCAGCGACATCAACAAGCACTACAGAGGACGGGCAAAATCTAAGTATGGATGAAATGTCACTGGTGCTGTTTTGCAGATCCATTTACTTTCAAGTCAGAATGTTCTGGGTGTGATTTTTGTTAAATCTTGGGGCATGTTGGTTTGTTCTGCAATTTCTCAAGACAAACAACCATCCGTGTGCTGTATTCTCCGAAGTCTTATTCGTGGCTGTGTTATTTATATGAATTTTCTTGGTTCTTAAGTTTCTGTAAAGTGTGAGTCATCACTGGGCTTTATGAAGCTTTTCAGTACAGCCTAATGAAGCCATAGTGCCAGCTATGATACAAGTGTAAACTTTCTGTGTTTGCAGAAGGTCTTGGAAGGTTCCGAGTCTACCAACCTACAATGGTGGCTGTATTGCTGGGTTTTCTTAGGAGTTAGCAGTAAGATAGTGCAACCAAAGTCAAGTATGCTAGGTCACCACACTGCTGGGTAAGCTGCAATGCTGTATGAGGAGCTGTTATCAGCTAAAGCTGTAGAAACCAAAGAGGCAGAGAAATAGGCTTGCCAAGTCCCCCCGGGGGGCGGGAAAACCCCTGCCCCAGAGGCCCGTTCCCCGCTGCTGCCGGATTGGGCCCCGGGGGAAACTCCGCCCTGAAGTGCACGTCACCAGGAAGTGACATGACGACACCGGGCACGCTGGGGGCGGGGCCACGGTCATCCGAGTGAAAACTCCTGGTGACGTGGATGCGGCGCGCGCTCCGTGATCGACTCGGGAGTCCCCTGCTGCGGAGGAAGGTAACACGTGGCAACCCTACAGAGAAAGCTGTTGTAAATTCAAGAGTTGAAGAAGGCCTGTAGCCCTCTCACAGCTGTCAGCTACAGTACTGTGTAGATCCATGGACACTGAGTAGACACTGAGGGTGTGATCACACGAGCAGTTTGGCCCGTCATAGCCACCACTCCCCTCCAGATCAAATGGCCGCAATCAAATGTGCACATCTGGTTCCCATGCCCCAGTCATTTGTACCTCGTCCTAAAACAGCTCCCACGTGGATTAAATAGCCACCAGCAAATTCTGGTGGCTACCTTGGCGGGTTTCCGGGTGTCTGATCACCTGGGCGTGCCATGGAAACGCATGAGCAGTGTGATCATTCCTCTTCGTTTCTGGCGTGTCCCTTTCCCCCCCCTCCAGCCCCATTCTGAGGTGTGCTTCAGCGCCCCCATCAGCTGCCTGTGGCGCTCCTGCGTGGAAGCGCAAGCACGCACGCAAAGCCTGGTGTTTGGGGGAGGGAGCGTGGGAAAGTGAATTCTACCGATGTCAAATTTAAAGTCTGGCTATCTTTTTGAAACACCGCCTCTGCCTGACTCCTTACACGGTCTTTACAGTATTATATAAATAGATTAATACGTACAGTTCAATAGTTTACATGTTTCATGGTTTAAATCTGTCTTGTGGGCTTAGAAATCAGAGCACACTCTAGGACAGCGATGGAGAACCTTTTAGAGACCGAGTGCCCAAACTGCGACCCAAAACCCACTTATTTATCGCAAAGTGCCAACACGGCGATTTAACCTGAATACTGAGGTTTTACTTTAGAAAAAACAACTCATACATTAAGTTAAGATGATCCAATCAAAGTAAGGAAAGCAATCCCAAATGCTTTCATTGACTTAAAATTATTTGGCAGAGAATTCGACACTTTAATGATGGTCTGGGCTTGGCTTTGACGATGGCCTGCGTGCCCACAGAGAGGGCTCTGAGTGCCACCTCTGGCCCCCGTGCCATAGGTTCACCACCACTGCTCTAGAACCTGCCATGGTCCAGCCTGAAGATGTGGTGACATCTTCTCAGGGGAGTGGATTCTCCTGGACTCTGTGCCACACCTGAGGCTCCAGGAATCTCAGTGGGAACCCCCTGCCCTCCACACAGCTGCAGTCTACAGTCTGAGACCTGGTGGTTACCAACCTCCAGGTGAGGCCTGATCTCCATACCACAGAGATTAGTTCCCCAGAGAAAACGACTGCTCTGGAGGGCGGATTCTATGGCATTCTACCCTCCCCAAACTCCCCTCTCCCCACACTTCATCCCCATTCTCCAAGGATTTCCCAGCCTGAAGTTGGCAACCCTTAAACCCTGGCTCTGACCTTCCACTCACCACTAGCCCTTCTGCCTTGTTGGGATTAAAACATGGGAACACCATGGCATCCAGCTTGGCCCTTCGATTTAGCAGTACCTGGTCACTCTGTCTAGGTTGATTTTTGTCATGCTTTATTTACTTATTTATTTATTTTTCATATTTGTATCCCACCCTCCCCAATGGGCTGAGGGCGGCTAACAAGGGCAAGGTCATTTGCCATGCCATAGGTAAAAACATATAAAACATAGTAAAACATCCAACACTAAAACCACAGTACTCAATCCATTACTAATATCCTAAATCCAAGATGGTAACACCGCAGTTCCAGATGGTCCTCCCATATATACGTGTCCAATGGCGACGGCTTGTCAGATCTTCAATAGTTTCCAGGTTCTTCCTCGGGCCTCGTCGATGCCTCCTTTAAGATTCCTTGACGGGGGTGGTATAAGGGGGGGGGGGGGCAGCTCCTACTCAAAGGCCTAGCGGAAGAGCTCCGTCTTACAGGCCCTGCGGAACTGCTCAAGGTCCCACAGGGCCCGGATCTCCCCCGGAAGCTCGTTCCACCAGGTAGGAGCCGCCACCGAAAAAGCCCTGGCTCTCGTCACAGCTAGTTTCACATCCTTGGGACCCGGGATGACCAACACATTTTGGGTCCCCGACCGTAACGCTCTAGGGGGAACATGTGGGGCAGGGCGGTCCCTCGGGTAGGCTGGACCCTGGCCATAAGTTTCTACATTTGTTTCACATAAAATGAAATGCAGCGAAACCCTGAAAATGCAGGGAAACACGTCCATAGTCCTGATAGTCAAAATATTGATCTAATGTTAAAAAAAAGACTATCCTCCTCCCTCTTCTCCAGTTCCTCTAGTCTAGTTTAATATCCTGCACAATTGTTCATGACACAGGTGATGGCAGAGGTTATCTTGATGGCGTTGCTTCTTTAGCATATCATCTGCCTTTAATTGTCTGTTGAATGGCATCTGGTGTTTGAATAACGAAATACAAATGTAGCAAAGTAGCGTAGCATATTGATGCAAGCTGGTGTTTGTGGTGGTTCTACCAGGCTTTTCCTGAAATTACCATAACATGAGACTGCTACCCAAGCCTTTTACTGTTCAAAGCTTAACACTGTAGAGGGCAATGTTCCATCTAAGCTGTGAAGTCTTGTGAGCAAAAACTCTACTTTGTGAGCTACTGACATTAAAGTTGTGAGCAAGCAACTTGGCTACTGCATAAATTAGTTTGCTCCGGAGCTATCCTTCCTGAGCTAAGACAAAAATGTGTGAGCCGGAGGATAGAAAACTGTGAGCTAGCTTGCACTAACTCAGCTTAGGGAACACTGGTAGAGGGTTCTCACTCTTGAAATGAAGAAAATACCTTCTTGGAAAAGCTAAAGCAATGTGATGGAGATTTATTCTTCCAAAGAGACCCTATTAAAAAAACCCAAATCTTCCATTTTCTTCTGTGGATTAGAACTGAAACCATTCTCATTAGAATGCACTCTTTTTGATAGCAAGTATTCTTTGGGTTTTACAAATATTTGATATTCTGCATCTTTCTCCCCCATTTTTTTTAAACATTTGTGGTCAACATTTAACAGTACCTGCAAAAAGTAATCCTAAGCAGGTCTACTCAAAAAACTATTGAAGTCTATTAGATGGGGCTTACTCCCAGAAAAATGTTCTTAGGCCCCGGTCACACGGCAAAGTTGCCGTGGAAGAGGCACGGAAGGTGGGCGGATTATCTGGGTGCAATCACACCCCAACATCTGGGAAGTGGAGTGCACCCGTGGCTTACCACCGACAATGCATGTTAAAAAACTAGTACCTCCAAGGTACTCGTAAACGTTTGCCAAGGGCTGCCTCCAGATGCCCGTGGTGTGTTCGTGCCGGCGCGTGGCATTCCCCTCCGCTTCCTCGTTTACCCGCCAGCGCCAAGGGAAGGACCCGTGGTGTGCCGCCGGCGCGTCTGATCGCGTAATCGCGCATCAAACTGCGCCAGGGCAATTAGCCACGCCTTCCCCCCGCAATATCTGATAGCAATCAATATTTTGTTGTATCTGACAGCCAATATGCAATAGAAGCCAGTGGATGGCTCCCAAAGGAGCTTGTGACAACAAAACAATCAAATTAAGGTGCAATAAAACCACAATTAAAATCACATTTAAAATCCATCAGAACAGGAATGTTGATCTATGAATAATGGAACCAAAGAGGAGCAACTCCAAGGGATAGTTAATAAATCCACTGTTGCTGACCTAGCCTACAAAAATGAAAATCAACTGGCCAAACCTGCTTCCCTTGTTAGGCAGTTCCCTGAGGAGGCCATTGTGAATAAGGCCCTGGTTTTGGAAATGAACTACCAAGCATCTGATGGCAAAGAAAACCCAACAGGACTTCTACCAATGATTTTATGCCCTTGGGGCACATGTAGAATGAGATGTTTTTCAGACGAGATACTGGCCCCGGTCACATGGGAGGATTTGCCCCGCAAGAGGGATGGGTCGGGGGCACATCAAGCGGGCGCGATCACACCGCAACATCTGGGAAGCGTCACGCACCCGTCCCCGATCCGCCCCTTCAGCCCGTAATGCACGTTAAAAAGGTACTACCCAAAGAGCACTACCTTTCGGATGATGCACGGCAACTCCAGGCGTCCGATCGGGGAAGCGCTGGTAGCCCGTCGCAGCCAGCGCCGTTCCCTGTCCCACGCCTGCGCACAAATGCGCGACGTCCGTTTTGCAGCGCTATGCCTGCCAAAGGCCAGAGCCATGGGGGTGCGTCGGATCGCGCTCCCGCAGTTCTTTTTGCTCCGGCTCTACTTTGCCTCCCTTCAGCGGCGCGGTATCCCACTCGTGTGACCGGGACCACTGTCAGCCAAGACAGCTGAGGAATCCATGGACTATAACAAGCACTTTGAACTGAATCTGGAAACTATTGGAGCTGCCAGTATCTCTGATTAGTACTTATTAGCAGCCTTGCCACTGCATTTTGAACCAGTTGCAGTTTTAAGTGCTTTTCAGAGACACTACTCTTGTCTTGATGTTACCATCATCATGACGCTCACAAAGTTTGAAAAAAGTACTCCCAGCCAAGGATGCTACTTGAACATCAAGCGGTAGAGTTAGGTACAGGGGTACCCCTAAGCTGCAAACTTGATATTTCCAGGAATGGTGACCAGTGTTCCCTCCAAGCTGAGTTAGTGTTTTAGCTTCCGGCTCGCACATTTTTGTCTTAGCTCGGGAAGGACGGCTCCAGAGCAAACTGATTTCTGCAGCAGCAAAATTGCTCGCTCAGAACTTTAATGCCAGTAGCTCACAAAGCAGGATTTTTGCTCACAAGACTCCACGGCTTAGAGGGAGCACTGACGGTGACCCCATCCAGGAGAGGTATATTACTGTGAGAAACCCAAGCCTGGGTCCCCCTGGGTCACCACTCCTTCTTACCGGAACAGTATCCGGCCATGTGGGTCCTCGAGGCTGAATGCATAAAAATAAAGCAGGCCTTTGTAAAAATATATAAAGGTTTATTGGACAGTTTAAAAAGGGGATATTACTACGCAATACCGCTTTGCAGCAAAGAAATAAAAAAGCTAACTTTCTATCAGATACATTTAGTACCTGGTATTAGATGGGACACCTTCTTGCAGCACCTTAAAGACTAACAAAATACATGGCAGGGTATGAGCTTTCATGAGTCACGGTTCACTTCTTCAGATACCTTACTACATATAATAATGAAATTGAATGAATTAGGACTGTACCTCCTTGGCTCCACTCAAACAATTAAAGATCTTTGTTGTTGTTCAGTCGCACAGTCAAGTTCGACTCTTCGCAACCCCATGGACCAGATCACGCCAGGCTCTCCGGTCTTCCGCCGTCCTCTGAAGTTGGCTCAATTTCATGTTCGTTGCATCTATGACACTGTCTAACCATCTCATCCTTTGCCGTCCCCGTCTTCTTTGACCTTCAGTCTTTCCCAGCATCAGGGTCTTCTCCAGTGAGTGCTCCCTTCTCATTGGGTGGCCAAAGTATTTGAGCTTCAGTTTCATTATCTGGCCTTCCAGGAAACAGTCAGGGTTGATTTCTTTTAGGATTGACTGATTTGATCTTCTTGCAGTCCAAGGGACTCTCAAGAGTCTTCTCCAGCACCATAGAGATCTTAGGTCTGAGCTATTAGAATGCCGCAGCCAATCAGTACATATTCTGGCTAGGGCTCTGAGGTGACCTGAAAGTTGGATGACTGTGGGTAGTAGTGGTTTCATGATCTCCTGTTGTTTGAAGGAGGGGGAAACTGATTTAGATCCCTTCCACATTCCAAGAAACAGAGAGGGGTTAGCTAGAAAAGTGTGAGGGAGGCTCGCTATCTGCCCTTACAAACAACTTGCAGATCCCTGGGGGTTCCGTTTCAGGTATGCTGCATTAGGCATACTTCTCCGGCAAAGACTGTCAGCCATTTCATCCCATTTCTGTCCCAACTTCTGGTCCAAATACAGATTGAAATGTGTCTCAGAAATCAGTTTTATCCTAGAGAACCTGGAACTGAACCACCCATCCACCACCCGTGAGGGTTGAGTTGGACTCAAAATGAGATTAAGGGCCCTTTTCATCAAATAAAGTTGAAACACAGCACTTTTGAAAGTCTGGGACTTTATCTTTGAAAGATTTCATAGCAAAAACTCTAGACTTATTGCACCGCTTGAGGCTTTTACTTTACCGAATATACATGAGGGGGAAGAATTAATAAGATACCAGGATATTCTGGACAACAAAAACTTAATGACTATCATGGTGGCGCAAAATGCAACTGGAATCCAGGTACAATAAGGATAAAAAATTAGGCTTTTATGAAGACTTAACAGACATGGAAAAAAATCTGACCTCGGTGGACTCTGATTAAAAGAACTTATGTCTTTTTACTTAATGATGTGATGTATGATGAGACTGTTAAACCTAATATGATCTTATGGGCACAGAATGTAAGCCATAATATTGAATTAGAACAATGGGAATAAATATAGAAAGAAAACATTAAGATAACGAAAGCTATTGCATTTAAAGAGAATATGTATAAGATGTTTTACAGATGGTATATAACACCTGATAGAAAAGCTAAAGGGAATACTAAGTGTTCTAACAAATGTTGGAAGTGTTTATCTAGTACAGGATCCTTTTATCATAAGTGGTGGCATTGTGATGTAACTAAGCGATACTGGAGATGGATTCATGCAATAATGCAGAAGATATTGGGATGCTACTGAGTATACTACCTAAAGACTTTGAAAAAAGCAACAGATATTTAATTATCTACTTTACTACAGCAGCAAGAATGCTATATGCCAAATACTGGAAGGTACAAGATGTACCAAAAAAGCAGGAATATATAAAAAAACTGATGGAAACAGTGGAAAGTGATAAATTGACATTGTTGATAAGAGGATCCACAAACTATACATTTCAGAACACATGAAGGCGCTTCTATAATTGGTATAATAGCGCAAATGATTGTAACCTAGAGCAAAGTATAGGTTAGAACATTGAGATAGCAGGTACAGATGTTGGTTTCAAGATACAAAAAATGTGAGCTCATAGAAAATAATGATATGTGATATTGTACTAGATAGAGAATATCTAAGAGGCAATTATTGGAAACTTAAGCATTTGATACCCCCGTTTGTATTATATGTGTGTATGTTTGGTTTGTCTGTTATGAAAAAACAAATAAAATTCTACCCTTTGAGGGCAGATTTTTTTATATATATATAGGTAAAGGTTCCCTTGCTCGAAAGCCAGTCGAATCTGACTCTAGGGTTGCGGTGCTCATCTCCGTTTCAAAGCCGAAGAGCCAGCGCTGTCCGAAGACGTTTCCGTGGTCATGTGGCCGGCATGACTAAACACCAAGGCGCATGGTACGCTGTTACCTTCCCACCGAAGGTTCCCACCGAAGGCTCACTCCATCATGCGGCACCCGGGTCTTGAACTGCTGAACTACTGACCTTCCACAGCCCGCAGTTCAGCGTCTTAACCACTTGAGCCACCACAGCTCATATATATATATATATATAAAAAGTTGAAACACTACCTTGAAACATGTGGGGAAAGAACGGGAAGAAATGGTAACCAATTTTAATGTTTCATGCCATATATGCAAATACTTAAGTGCCAATAATTATAATCATCCATCACATTTTAATTATACATACATACATACATATATATAACACACACACACATATATATATATATTTAAAAAAATAAGGAGCTGCGGTGGCTCAAGTGGTTAAGACGCTGAACTGCAGGCTGTGGAAGGTCAGTAGTTCAGCAGTTCGAGTCCCAAGTTGCCACATGACGGAGTGAGCTCCCGTCTCTAGTTCCAGCTCCTGCCAACCTAGCAGTTCGAAAGCAAGAAATTGCAAGTAGATAAATAGGTACCACTTTGGTGGGAAGGTAACAGCGTTCCGTGCACCTTGGTGTTTAGTCATGCCGGTCACATGACCACAGAAACGTCTTCGGACAGCGCTGGCTCTTCGGCTTTGAAACGGAGATGAGCACCGCAACCCTAGAGTCAGATTCGACTGGCTTTCGAGCAAGGGAACCTTTGCTGAATTTGTCATGGGTTTTCATGTTGAAATGTTTGCATAGTCTTCGACACAACAGCTGAAGGCATCTGATTGTTAGCAGTCCAAGATTAAAGTGTTCCCATAAAGTGCCATGGTAATGGCTTTTTTAAGAAATAAATTTCTACAGATATGCCAGTGGGCGATTCAGTAAACTGAATGCACTTCTAAGATTCTACAAAAGAACAATTAAATGGAGCATTCTTTAAACAAATTCAGTTGCCTTCAGGACACTAATCCATGTAAAATGATCTTGAGAACCTATCTTTAAATGACTGAGTGTAGCCATGTATTACACTAGAACAACTGAAAAACAAGTTCTGACTAAATTGCAGCTTGTAATACTGGACTTCTGTGGGGGGTTAGATGCTTAGCTCATGGAGAGATCATTCAATAATGAAATAAAGCTCTACTGTCTGTGGATGTGGAGGGGGAAAACATGGTCCCACAATTTCTGAAAGTTCACTTTCGAGTGCACAAAAATGTCTTTAAATGTTTGTTTGTTTCCAAATTCTGAATGGATATTGTTGAAACAGTTCTGTAGAAGTGAGGGCTCAAACTAGACATCATTATGGGAAGTTCTCTGATTTGAAACAGCATTGCATAGCCAGGGATTGAGCAGGAAGGTGTGTGGCAAGTGGCAACATTTAAATAGCATCTTAGATCATACCACTGCTTACCAACTTTCATTTCAAAATTTAAAAAAATGTGCTTGGCCCATGTTTGCAAAATATTAGCTCCAAAATGGAAAAGCATCAGTTCAGGTGAGACGCTTTGTGCGTGAACAGGCCTTCAATCATATGTAATCCCTTGGAGCAGTTTTCCCATTATCATGGGAATATGTGAAGAGAAACATAAGGGTTTGGATTCAATGTCGCTGATCCCCAGATGGAAGGACTTCTGCCTGTGGAGTGGGGTTTTCTTGCCTCCCCCCTCCCACTGCAGCCCAAAATGCACTCGGAAGAAGCAGCATTTTGGAGAGTATTTGGGGTTGCAATGGTAAGGGGGAGGCAAGAAAATCATGCTCCATTGACATATTCAGCTGTTCTGCAAAAAGCGTGATCTTGGCCACGTCATTCATGCTTTGATCACATCCAGGTTAGATTACTACAGTGTGGAGCTGCCTTTGAAACCTGTTCAAATGTTTCAGTTGGTTCACTATGCATAGGGTGAGATGTTCTGGGATTACACAGTGTTTCCCCTAAGATGAGTTAGTGTGAGCTGGCCCAAAGTTTTTTAGCCTCTGGCTCACACGTTTTTGTCTTAGCTCAGGAAGGATGACTCCAGAGCCAACCAATTTATGCAGCATCCAAATCGCTCACTCACAACTTTAATGCCAGTAGCTCACAAAGCAGAATTTTTGCTCACTAGACTCCAAAGCTTAGAGGGAACATTGATTACAGCTGAACTCCAGGTGACAGAAATCAGTTCATTTGGAGAAAATGGCTGCTTGGGAAGGTACCCCATTGAAGTCCCCAGTCTGTTTCTGGCCATGATTCAGAGTGCTGGTTGTTACATGTAAGGCCCTAAATTATTGGGCCTCGGGTACTTAAAGGAGCACCTTGTCCCATATTGTCCAGCCTGCCATTTGAAATCTTCACCTTGAGCCCTGTGTTCTGTGCCCCCAACCTGCAGAGATGAGGCTTTTTGGTGGTGGCACCTTGCCTTTGGAGTACTATCCCCCTTGAGGCTCCCTGGCCATCCGCTTTCCTTTCCTTTAGGCATCAGGCCAAAATATTTCTTTTTACATAAGCTTTTAACCTATAGGATAACCTGCTAGGAAAATACTAAGGAATTGTTGTAGTCTTATCTCTCTTAGTGGACTTCGGTGCTTTCCTTTTTGGCTCCTGACAGCTTGTTTAGAATTTTCCGGAACAGAAAGACTAGTGGTTATTACCATGGCTTGGTCCACAGGTAATGAATAACAAATCATGGTTTGTCAGTATGGGGACATGTCTGGGGGGACTGGGGGGGAACCTTTGGTTCATGCATTCTGTTCACACACAGCTCAGGAATTAATTCTGCTTTCACAGCAAATCATAATTTGTTGTTATGCCTGTTCTCTTGCCTCCAAACCATAATTTGGTCCTGAGTTTGGGGATCAACAGTAAACCATCACTTGTGATTCACACATAACAACTAACTGTGGTTTGCTGTGAAAGTGGAAATGAAGTTACCATGTTTCATAATGCGGGGAATTTTTAAAATTACATAAGAAGCATGAACGATACTGTACCGCGAGATGGTGTTACCAAGATAGTAGGAAGGCATGCAAAGTATGCTACGTTATTATGGTATCTGGGTGGGTTGGAGAAGTACAAGAACTTTATACAATTCAGAGGATAGCACATTTGATCTCATGGTATTTCTGGTTTCTGGCATATAACATTTTCTGTCTTTCTCTCCCTCTCCTCACCCCAATTGCAGCTGGTATCCAACATCCTCATCTTCACCTGCACAAACATCGTAGGAGTATGTACACACTATCCAGCTGAAGTGTCCCAAAGACAGGCGTTTCAGGAGACCAGGGAGTGCATCCAAGCTCGGCTACATTCTCAGAGAGAAAACCAGCAGCAGGTAAAACAACAACATAATAATAATACATACACAATACTGTAATTTAAGAAGAACTTAAAGAAGAGCTTAAAGCCTTTGAAAAAAGAACTAAAGAAATCAAAATAAAAAAGTTTGAGAGAGACCAAAGGGATTATTCCCAGGACAGAGGTTATAAGTGGAATTATCCTGAACCTAGGTACAAACGTAAATTAACTTGGGCTGACACTAGGCAGAGGTAGATGCCCTCTGACTATGATACATCAGAAATGGAAGATTCTGCAAACACTTATCCAGGTTGCAAAACAAAACAACAAACCAGAGGTAATTTTTTATATCAGCGCTCCACCCGCAACAGAGGACAGAAGAAAACTTAATTATAAACAGGGGTCATTTCCTTCAGGAGCGCACAGGAGCAGAGCTCCAGCAGTAAAGAGCCCAGGGGGCGGGCACATGCAATAAGCCCCACCCCCTGCTCCCAGCAGCCCTCAGTCAGAGCAAGAAGCAGCCAGCTAAGTTGCAGAGCCCCCCTCCTGGCCCCCCGGTCCAAAACAGTCCAGTGGCACCTTTAAGACCAAATTTTATTCAGGTACAAGCTCTCCCTCCTCTGCAAGTCCCCCCCCCCAATAGCTAGCAATCCAAAACAGTCCAGTGGAGCCTGAGTGGTGGGGTGTTGCCTTCTGACACACTTCCGGTGATGTCAGGGGGTGTGGCATATGCAAATATGTTATGCTAATGAGCCATGCTAATGAGCTCCTACACCTCTTTTTCTACGAAATGACCCCTGGTTATAAATATATCTTCCAGATCCCTTTCACCCATAGAGATTTTCTTGCTTAACTTGAGACCTAGATATGTTCCTACTCCACATTATAATCCATTTCAGACATTTTTGGAGCTCTTTAAATTGATCAAACAACTTCAACTTAAGAAATGGTTTAGTGACTCATTAAATATAGTTTCAACAAATATTTCAGTGCCATCTATCACTGTATTTGAGACACTAGTTACACATGAAATTAGTAGAATTGGATAGGAAACATGTTAAACATAACCTCTCCAGAGATGATATACAGGTCCTTAGAGAACTGGCCAGTGATAGAACAGTGAAAGCTTTAATAGCCATCTTTCTGAAGCAGTCGACAAGATTGCTCTCTGGCACCCTCTTTGCCCCTGTACCAAACTAGTTCCTTGGTATACCTTAGAGGGATGAAGCAGGTGCTTAGACAGCTAGAGTGAGTTTGGCGACGGAGTTGTGACAAAGCTACAAGAACATCCTATAGGACATTTATGAGATCCTATGAAGTGGCGGTGAAGGCAGCAAAGAAAGAATTTTATGTTGCCTCCATCGCGTCCACTAGCTCTTGCCCAGCACAGTTATTTAGGGCAATTATATCTCTGATATCCCTTTCTGAGGGTACCCAAAAGGTTAGTATTTGGAAATGAGCTGTGAGGCTTTTGCAAGCTTTTTTGCAGATAAAATCTTGTTGCCCTGCCAGGATTTGCCAACCAATATTGATACAGTAAGAGAACTGGAGGCCCCTTGGTCCAATATTGGATCAGTTTAGCCTGCTCTCCTGGGACATTGACAATAGGATCCTGGGTGCCATGAAGCCAACCACTTGCCTCCTGGACCCATGTCCATCGTGGCTGGTTAAACCAAGCGGAGATGGAATATGAGCCCCCCTGGCAGACATTATAAATCTGTCCCTCAATTCAGGGGTCTTCCCAGGGAGTTTAAAGGAGGCAGTGGTACGACCGCTCTTAAGGAAACCATCACTGGATCCTCCGGATCCAGCCAACTACCACCCAGTAGTGAACCTTTCGTTCCTGGGTAAGGTAGTTGAGAGAGTAGCTGCAGAACAGCTCCAGGGTTTCCTAGAGGATGCATCGATACTGGACCCATTCCAGTCCAGTTTCTGCCCTGGTCACGGGACGGAGATGGCATTAGTTGCCCTCACAGACATCTGGATCAAGGCAGGTCAGCGCTGGTGCTGTTACTCGATCTGTCAGCAGCGTTTAACAGGGTCGACTACGATGTGTCGACACACCACCTTGCCACCATGGGGATTCGGGGGACAGGCAGCCTTGAAGTGGTTTGTCTCCTTTCTCCGAGGCTGGAGACAGAGAGTGGCGCTAGGGGAGAGGGTTTCACCACGACACCCGTTGGTGTGTGGTGTCCCCCGTGGGGCTATTCTCTCCCCAATGCTGTTTAACATCTATTCGCATCCCCTAGCCCAGCTGGGACAGAATTTCGGGCTGAGTTGTCACCCGTGTGCTGATGACACCCAGCTGTATCTGTTGACGGATGGGCAGCCGGACAGGACCCCAGAAAATCTGGCAAGGGGACAGGAAGCTGTGGCTGGATGGCTGAAGCAGAGCTGGCTGACATTAAATCCATCAAAGATGGAGGTCCTATGGCTGGGGAGGGGAGTCTTGGGATTGGATATCCAACTCCTGACTCTGGACAATGCTCCTATAACACCAGTACCAACCATGAAGATCCTGGGCGTGATTCCGGATCCCTCCCTTTCAGTGGAGGCCCAGATCACAAATGTGGCCAGGCTGACATTTTTTCTACCTACGCCAAGTCTGGCAATTGTCACCCTTCCTATCTCACCCTGACCTAGCCACAATGATCCATGCAGTGGTCACCTCCAGACTGGATTGCTGTAACTCACTCTATGTAGGGCTCTCCTTGAGGCTGACCCGGAAGCTTCGACTGGTCCAGAAAGTAGCAGTGCGAGTCCTTACAGGAACCCCTGTTTGAGCCCATACCCAACCGGTGCTCCACCAGCTGCACTGACTCCAGATTGAATACCGGATCAAGGTGTTGGTTTTAACCTTTAAAACCTTTCACGGTCTGGGACCAACATACCTTTGGGAATCACCTCTCCTGGCATTCTCTCCAAAGAGCACTACACTCTCTGGAGAACAACACACTGGTTGTCCCAAGACGACGGAGTCTTTGCCTGGCCTCAACTAGAGCCAGAGGCTTCTCAGCTATGGCTCCAGCTTGGAGGAGTGTACTTCCAAGGAGATCCAGGCCCTGTGAGACTTGGTACAGTCCTGCAGGGCCTGTGAAATGGAAATGTGTTGCCAAGCATATGGGTGAAGTCAGACGAATTCCCACCTATACAGATTTCCATGCCTTTTTCTCCTCCTTTTCTTCCCCTGGTACAGTGCCATAGCCTTATTATGTACCATCTGATACTGTAAATGTCTAGAATTTTTAAAACGGTATGTTTTTAACTAAGTTATGATTTGTTTATCACATGTCGTGACCCACTCTGAACCCCACGATAGCAAACATCTAGAGGTTCTTGAGTTTGGTACTTGCAGCCTACAAACCACTTTGAAACAACTCTTCCAGTTGTGAGTGTCAGACGCTGATTATTCGCACATTTCAGAGGTGCATGTTTCAGCCTTCCTGCATCTGCAGCCTATCATCAAAACATCAAATTCTAAGTGAGGCCCCACCTGTGGATACTTAAATCTGGACACTGGAGCCATGGACAAACAAGACAGATCTTTCTACAACCCTGAGAAAAGCCCCAGATTTGCAGAACAATCTGAAATGCTAAAAAAAGGGGGGGGGGGTTACCCTGCCCAAATAATAGGAATTGCACCTGTAGCTTTAAGAAACAAATGCCCTGTGAGTTCAATGGCTGTTGCTAGGCAGCTACAGCAGTATTGCCAGCATTCAGGTCTTTGTTTCTCTCAGTAAAAGAGAACTGTTTTGGCCCTTGAGGGAGGACTTGTGGCCATATTCAGTAGCAATAACCAGGCAACTTGCTACCACTTGACTTGCATGACTCACCCAGGCCTAGCAGCTGGCTGCTGTTCAACAACAGCTGCTCCACAGAAACCAGTGTGGTGTAGTAGTTAGCGTTTCTGACTCGGATCTGGGAGACTCAGGTTCAAATCTCCACTCTGCCTTGGAAGCTTTCTGGGTGACCTTGAGCCAGTCATGCACTCTGAGCCTAACCTACCTCACAGGGTTTTTGCGAAGATAAAATGGAGGAGAATAGTATAAACTGCTTTGAGTCCCCATTGTGGAGAAAGGTGTATAAATTAAACAAGGCCCCGGTCACACGGAGATTTTGCCGCGTGAAAGGCTCGAATGTCGGGTGGATTTTCGGGGTGCGATCACACCGCAACATCTGGGAAGCATGGCACACCTGTGGCCAACCTGTGGCATCCTGCCGAAGGTGCGGAATTAAAAAGTACCAAGGAAAGTGCACTAGTATCCGGAAAACGCGCGGCACAGGCAGGCGTCTGATCGCGGGAGCGCTAGTATCCTGTGGCATCCGATGCCCGTCCACGTCCCATCGCAAACCGGATGTTTTTTGTAAGTGCATGCGCAGAAACACGAAACTGAAAGCAGTGCTGCTCCACGGAACTGCGCATGCGCACAAATTCAAAACGCTTGTGTGATCACACCGCGCCGCACCGCTTCTTTGCCACACTGCAGCATCGCCGTGTGATCGTCAGCTAACAGCCTAAGCACGGAGACTCGGGGGACTGTGTGATCGGACTACCACGCTTTATTTTGCTCCGGGGCGAACAGCCACACCTCCCCCCCGCGTTATCTGGCCTGTGTGACCAGGGCCTAAATATAGTTGAAGATGGGAGTTCAGCTGTCTAAGGGTTGCCAATTCTGGCTTGGGAAATTTCTGGAGGTTTGGGAGAGGAAGCTGGGGAGGGCAGAGTTTGGAGAGGGACATCAGTGTGGTATAATATCCAGGGCTTTTAAAAAAGAGCATGCCGATTCCCTTTGTTTCTTTACCTTCTATTTTTTATTTTTTTATTTTTGCTTTGGCTCCCAGTTTGGGTCAGCAGAAGGCGAAGGTCTTTGCCAGCTCTAGGGATACCCTTTTGGGGAACCACCTCTCCCCACTCCCCACCCACTCTTTTCTTCCTCTTCTAAAACAGCAAACAAATTCTGAAAGTTAAATATACCTTCTGCTGAAAATGAAGAGAATATTTAAATAAATTATCCTCATCTTCCTTCTTATCTTCTCTTTCCTGAAAAGATCACTATCATCCCCTTGCAGAAAGAGAGAAATGTATGAGTTAAAAAACTATGATTTAAAACACTGGGATAATTTTAATAACCAGAATACTGCTCAAGAATTTCTTTTACAGTTCTGTGTGCAGGTATCACCAGATCCTGCCCTTTCTTAGCCCCAGT
>NW_015168667.1:313195-320900 GCF_001447785.1 Gekko japonicus | reverse complement strand
AAGACTGTGACAGTGAATTGGGGGGGGGGTTACTTTTTGCATCTATGCTGTAAAGTAAAAATCATGGAAGTTGGGGAAGCTTGTGCCTCCAAAACTAGAGATGCCACGTCTCACCCACCTTGCCACATCTTTCATGAGCTCTACCAAACGGCTACCTGCTCCATTCCAGCTTTGCCCATGGAGGCCTGTCCTACCACGTATGTAAAACGCTGTCAAGTCACAGCCGACTTACAGCGACTTCATAGTTTTTTCAAGGCAGGCCTGCCTCTGTGTAGCGACCCTAGACTTCCTTGTTGGTCTCCTATCCAAGTACTAACCAGGGCTGGCCCTGCTTAAGCTTCCAAGATTTGCCAAGATCAGGCTGTCAGAACTAGAGATGTGAAGGCCCGGAAAAAAACCGTTGCCCCCCCCCCCCCGTTTTTTTCCTGAAGCCTTTTTGTTTTTTCCCGAAAAATTAGAAAAAGAAAAGAAAAAAATTGATTATGGAACGTTTTATTTTAACATGATGAATAAAATATTTTAAGACAAGGTGTTCAAATATTTTCCAAATCATTTCTACTATATATATATATATGGTATCAGATTGATCTAATTTCTGTGCACTGAGGACAAGCAAGTTCTAGGTTACAAACTGAACTCTCCAATGCAAGAACAAGATGCATTTTTTTCCTTTAGGAGGTGCGATTGTCAGAAGAAAACAAAAAAGTTTCCGTTTTGTTTCTGCATGTGGGTGGGTATTCTGTAATAATTGCTTGGATACACTATATTTTTAATATGCTAGTTGTGATAATTTCATGGCAAGCAAAAATGTCCATAGTCATATTTTATGTTCCTAAAGTAACAGAATGACTTTCAATCTAGAAAAGACAAAAGAAATGCTAATGTAGCATTTTTTTCAATTTTTCCAAAAATTTCCGTTTTTTTCCGGGGGGAAACGGAAAAAACCCGGGTTTTTCCAAGCTTCAGAATTTTCAGAAATTTTACATCTCTAGTCAGAACCCACAGCTAACAACGAAGTACACGCATTCAGGAACGGTTATACTTTTATTGCAAAGCTATAGATGCAGTAACACAGGCACTGTTAAGAATGGCCAGAGCCTGTAGATCAGGATAGGATATAGGGTATTTGTATGCACACACCCCATGGCATTGGCCAATTAGGCACCCTCCCGCGCACGGGATAAGTCAGGCAACCGTTAGGTGGTTAGAGCTGAGAACCTGGAGTCTCTCACGGTACATAGGATCCCTCCAGACAACACAACCTCCTCCTGCACATCTGTAGAGATAAGCATTTCAGCAAAGGCATAACAGCAGGGATAGGAATGCAATAGCAATTAACAAGACACAGAATGAACTCCCCAACCCCCATGGCAGCATAGCTGACACAGGCTAGCCTGCAGCGTCCAGGTCAGGGCCCTCTCCTGTCAGTCATGATTTCAGTGGAATCTCTGAATATCAGTTGCAGAGAACAAGCAGCAGGGGAACGTTGTCACTCCAGTTATGTCGTAGCCTTTCGGTCATTAACCAGGTAGGCATCATCTTATACTTTCGTAATCTTGATACTAAAGCTTTGCTGTGACGGTCTGCACTTTTTAAGAGGCTTAAAAGTGCTGTACATAAAACTACGGGACTATGAAGGGTTAGTCCTTCACAGAGCCGGAGAGCCTTGAGTGACAGGCTGCTCCAGGCAATTTGATTGGTTGGCATCAGCTGAGCAAGGAAAGTCTTGTGAGAGCTGGATGCTGAGGAGATAAAATCTTCTGTTGTTTTTCAATTTTAAAAGTGTCTCAAGTGACCTTTTCTGTCATTCAAGCTACAGGGAGACCCTAACCCTTCCCTCAGGTCCTGGGCTGAGAAAATAGCCATTGCATATTACTGACACAGGGCGGGACTGCTAAAAGCTACTTTAAAAAGAAGAATAAACATTACCCGGGCTGCTCAGTCAGTGAAGGGACACAAAAAGTAAAACGGAAGGAAAATCATGCCCCTAAGAAGGGTATATGTTGTACATGAAGGGAATGCTGATTTTTTTAGAATAGGCATTTTCTCACATTGCCCTCCTTAGGCTATACAGTGGGTGTGATATACTGTTCTTATAAAATGGAAACAGCATGTATTAGAAGGATCATGGGTGGCACAGATTTCCCATACACATAAGCAGGGCTATTTTGGGGCAGGAACGTACAGGAACGGAGTTTCGGGTGGCTTCAGAGTTGGCCACGCCCACTACAGCCAAAACCTCTGTGTGTGTGGCTACAGAGGGAAGGCCTGGAGAGTGACACACACACCCCGGCGACTCCGAGGCGGGCGGGCCGGGGGGGCTGGAAGGATCGGGGGCATTTAAATGCCTCCCCGTGCCTTCCCCGGCCTGTCCAAGGGCTGGTTTGCCCGGGCTCCCCCCAGTCACGGGGTGCTCAAGCAAGCCAAGGGAAGGCATGGGGCTGGGACCTAATATGCTAATGAGCTGTGCTGTTGGGGGTGTGGCCTAATAAGCTAATGAGTTTCTGCTGTTGTTGTTGTTGTTCAGTCGCACAGTCGAGTCCGACTCTTCGCAACCCCATGGACCAGCTCCCGCCAGGTCGTCCTGTTTCTGCTGTTGGGTGTGGCCTATTATGCTAATAAGTTCCTACTGGCCTTTTTCTACCAAAAAAGCCCTGCACATAAGGAACGCCAAAACTGAACACCTGAAAGGGCTCAGACCCCAAGCTGCACTCAGAATTAGATCCATTCCGAACTACATCCACTGCCCCTCTAGATTTTTCTAAGGCTTACCAGTACAGTCCTATGCAGACAATAGTATAAGAGCCAGACTGGTTCTTATGGCAGCCATGGGTCCAACCTGCTGTGGCAGAGTGGCAACATGTGATCTTGTTTCCTCTCCGACATCTCTTGAAAAGGTACCGGGGGAAACAAGATGACATGGTGCTGCCACACTACAGCAACTTTTAAATGGCTAGGTTCTCCTGTAAAATGGGGTTGGCAGCCACAGGTTGGACCCTTGGCCATTGTGGCGTCCAGTTTGACCCAAACACACTGAAACATTGAGGTTTGCAACTTATATTGCAAACTGGATGGAGCCCGATTGCATTCTAGTGTAGGTCTTGGTGACGCATGTGGCATCATGAAATCATTAAACTGCAAGGAACAATATGCATCCACCCTGTGTTGCCAACTGCTGACAGTACAGCTGCATTTGAGATGTTGTATAACAGAAAATGGCTATACAGTGGGTGTGATATACTGTATCTGGAAAACACTGTAATTTTAAAGGAATATACACAAAATTCTATTTGAAATTACAAAAAATCTCTTAACTGTTTTTTAAAGATGCAGTACAAGTACAAATTGAATTTAAACATATGAAGTGAAACCATAATACATGAGGTTAACCACATAGTATTAACCACGACAATGGATGTTCCAGGTAAATCTCCGCTTCGACCCTTCGTCAGGCTGTAATCAGGGGTCATTTCCTGCAGGAGTGCACAGGAGTGGAGCTCCGGCAGTAAAGAGCCCAGGGGGCGGGCACATGCAACAAGCCCCACCCCCTGCTCCCAGCAGCCCTCAGTCAGAGCAAGAAGCAGCCAGATAAGCTGCAGAGCCCCCCTGGCCCCCCAGTCCAAAACAGTCCAGGGGCACCTTTAAGTCCAAGTTTTATTCAGGTACAAGCCCTCCCTCCTCTGCGAGGACAGATCTGCACACTCCCCCCCCCCCAATAGCTAGCATGAGCGGTGGGTGTTGCCTTCTGACACACTTCTGGTGATGTCGGGGTGTGTGGCATATGCAAATAAGTTATGCTAATGAGTTACGCTAATGAGCTCCTGCGCCTCTTTTTCTACGAAATGGCCCCTGGCCATAATCATATGGTAAAGCCAGGAGAGAGTTGAGGGGACTAGTGCTGGACGTGCACAGGCCCTTCTGCTCTGTTCCCAGTTGCACTCCACCACTCGTGTGTTACACCAAACTAAGGTGCTCTGCATTTCCCTTGACACTAAGGCCTATTCCGTGTTCCAACCAGCTTTGTTAATACTATGTGGTTAACCTCATGTGTTTAAATTCAATTTGTACTTGTACCGCATCTTTAAAAAACAGTTAAGAGATTTTTTTGTAATTTCAAATAGAATTTTGTGTACATTCCTTTAAAATTACATTTGAGATGTTCGCTATCAGGGCTTTTTTTGTAGAAAAAGCCCAGCAGGAACTCATTAGCATAATGGGCCACACCCAACAGCAGAAACTCATTAGCATGTTAGGCCACATCCCTGACTGCACAGCTCCCTCCCAGGATCGGCTTCCCCAGGTGCCCTGTGACTTTCAGGGAGTTTGAGGAACCCGAGGAGGGGAGGCAGTTTAAACTGCCTTCCCTCCCTGGGTGGCTTGGCTTCCCCAGGCGTCCCGTGGCTTGTGAGGCTCCTGGGGAACCTGGGGAGGGAGGGGAGGCTGTAGGTGTGGCCAACTTGGAAGCCAGCCGGAACTCCGTTCTTGTGCGTTCCTGCCCAAAAATAGCCCTGTTCGCTATTATGAATTGACATTAAGTTGAAATTATGAAAGACATCTGATCGGTTGTGATATCCTCTGAGGTTTCATTATGGAGTGGAATAAGATCCTGGGAAATATCCTTGATTGTGCCTGTGTACCTCAGAACTAATGGCTTCTTTTTCCTCACATGAGATGCAAAGAGATGTGCATTTGTGTTATTAAATAGATAGCAAGTATTTTAATTAATTCATCTGTCTCACTCCACAGGAGCGCCTCCTGCTTTCTGTACTTCCTCGTCATGTTGCTATGGAGATGAAAGCCGACATTAATGCCAAAAAAGAAGATATGATGTTTCATAAAATTTACATCCAGAAGCATGACAATGTCAGGTAAGTGCAGAGTGAGGGGAGTGGAACGCACTGATAACAGTCCCATTGTCTTTTTGTGTAAAAAAACAGGGAAAAGAGATAACTGGAATATGTATAACTGAAATGTGTTTTTTTTCCTTTTGCCTTGCACTGTTTATGCTTCAAAATGGGATGTAAGCAGTGCTATGGGTGGAGGAATACGTTTTTAGAGTAACACAGGTTTATCTCCGTGAAGTGGGAAATAAAATCCCAAGTTATGTCCCAAGAAAGAGAGCTAACACTTTTATTTGGACAGATGGGACGGAGGTAAGTTAAATTAACAGGCCAAATTCTGGCCTTCACCCCTTTGCACCTAATACTTTAGTTTGCACATGGGACTCATTTGGGTGCAAAGTGCAAAACTGCTTTATTCAGTATTTCGGAAGTGATTGGTCAAAAGTCATCCTGGAAGTCAAAAGTGCCCCGAGTTTTCTTTCTTCTGCATGAACCTTGTCTGTCAGCTGAGAACTCATGAGAGGCCCTTCTTGTGGCACCTCTGTCTCAAAGTGGAAGGGAAGGGATCCTGGAAAAGGAGCCTTGCCTATGTGGGACCTTCTCACTGAATGTGTTGGCCTGGTGCCTTCCTTGTTATCGGGTTGCCAGACCCCCCCTGGTTGCGGCGTGGGTCCCCCACTGCCAGGCCCCACCTGCCCACTGCCAATCAGCTGGCTGGTGAAAGGACTTACCCTGAAAAACAGGGAGATCCATCTGACGTGCAGTGACATGCTCATGTCCCTGCCCACGTGAGCCAGAAGTGATATCATCACATCCAGGATGCTGGGGCGATGCCCTGGTATTTGAGCAAAAACTCTATGATACAAACCAAATTTACCATTGAGTCTTTGCCCAAATACCAGAGCGTTGCCCCGATGGCCCGGACGTGATGACAGCCCTTCCGAGTCATGTGGGCAGTGTCATGGACATTGAGTGGGCCTCCCTGCTGCTCCTGGTAAGTTCCTCTCACCCCCTGTCAGTAGCTGGGGGGACCTGGCCTTGTTATAATTTCAGATACCAGATGAAGTCTGCCCATTTTGCTCATGTCTTTAATTGTTATTTGCTGTGTTCATAATTTGTGTGAATTTATCTTGGCTGTTTATGTTATTGGAACTATATATGTGATCTGCTCAAATTTATAACAATTAGTGTTCGCTCATCTGCGGATTTGGGGGGGGGGGCGGTAATAATCAATGTTCCCTCTAAGCTGTGGAGTCCTGTGAGCAAAAATTCTACTTTGTGAGCTACTGGCATTAAAGTTGTAAGGAAACGATTTGGCTACTGTGTAAATTAGTTTGCTCTGGAGCCCTCCTTCCTGAGCTAAGGCAAAAATGTGTGAGCCAGAGGCTAAAAAACTGTGAGCTAGCACACAATAACTCAGCTTAGAGGGAACACTGGTAATAACATGAGAGAGGAGAGTGTAAGTTTCATTTATCTGTACTAATGATTGGCTTTCGTCATGCAATTGAACCACTATAGAAGAGAGAGCAGTTTTCTTAACTCAAATGTGTAGTCCAGAGAAGTAGAAAACTGTTTTAACCCTTAGGACGCCCTGACGGACGTGGGACTTGAAGAATGATCTATGCAGGATTTTCCTGCCTTGGTAGTGGTGATTCCATGCATGATTAATCTGATTAGCTTGATTTGCCATCTACAAAGTACTGAAACCAGTGACTTTGCCTTTAAAATGGCTCATTCTCAGTGAAGTAACACATCACTTCATAGCCTATTTAAGCAGAAGTACTGAGACTGATTGGTTCAGTCTCATCAAAGTAATCGAAAATTAATCAGCTGAAATCCAAGTATGGTACCACATAACTGCAGTCTGCAGCTTTAAATTAGAAATAACCCATGCTGATGACTCTATCCTTTTATCTATGTGGCACTATTTGAAATAAGGTTTCCAGGATCAGAGCAGACTGTCTAATCTTGGATTTAACTCCTGTTTGTGAATATCATGTATGTAATGTATTCAATAGCTGCCACTGAATGCATGATGTATGTGAAACATCTAATTGACTTGCCATGTTGAGCTTTGTCCTGGGCAAGGATCCAAATCCATCCAATCGCATTGCTAGCCCAGGAAGCACCTAGCCAATCACCTTACAGCAAGTTCCCTGAGCGGGAACGTCCGTGATTGGTCCTTATATGAACAACCGTATTGGTTGGTATTTGTACAGTGGGTGTGGCTACATTAGCCGGGAGAGTTTAAAAGCAGGACAACTGCAATGTAAAAGCTGAGCTGTTCTGTTCTGGCTATCAAATGTTGATCTGTGTTGGAGTTGTGTTCAAGTTGAAGAATAAAGTTGTGTTCTTGCTGAATCACTCTCCGACTTTGTTAAGCGAGCGACTTAACAATGTATACAAATTAATCAGCGTTAAAAGGAGGCCAATGCGCTAAGAAGAAAGGAGACCAATTCAGTATGATAATATTGGCACAAGGTACAGGACAGGAGAAAGCAGAAAGCATGTGACCTTTATTTATAAACTGAGGATGTTTTTGTTATATACAGATAATAGTCCCAATGGTGATGTTGTAAGTACTGGGGTGTGTTTATGGTTATGTCTTAAATGTTCTGTGAGTCTTCCAAACAGTAGCAATTTAGAATGAAAATGGAAATTACTTATTGTCTGAGTCTACCTAGATCCATACAGGGCTGTAAATAGCCGTGTGCCTGGCTGACTAAGATCTCTTCTGGGGGAATCAGACTGTAAATTGCAAAAGCGTTTTTACCTTCAGGTTCTTCACATGCCATGAGCATGTTTGCAAGAAGGTATGTACACGGGTTTATTTTGTGCTGAAAACTCAATTGATTCAATCGGGA
>NW_015168667.1:307114-313138 GCF_001447785.1 Gekko japonicus | reverse complement strand
CTAAGGAGTATGCAGAGGGGTGTATGAATTTGTCGCATCTCTAGAATTGAGCAAGTGCGGACTGAGATATCTGATGCAGAGCTGAACATCCTTGCAATGCCTGGATGTTTTCTTTGGGTTTTTTTAAATAAAAGCAAGAGCATAGCCCTTGTATAGAGACAAAGCTTGGAAGAAGTCACACACGGCCCTGAATGAGTGCCTCACAGTACAAGCCCGTGTAGTCCCCATTTCCTTATGCTTCACCGTTTCCATTTTCTTCTACCTAAAACAATGTTATGACAGTATGGATCTAGGCAGCAGAGTAAACAACACAAGCTATATAAATGTGCTGAGTACCGTTGCCATGGGAATTCCGCCAAAACAAAACTCCCTGTGGTGAATGGTGCTGTATCGAGATGTCTTAAAAAGTACTTACTGTGTCTCGCTGTGAGTTTCTGCACTCCCATTCTAGACAGGTGTGCCACGATGGTTAATCATCATATATTAAATCTTTTAAACCATTAAAAGTCAATTGGTAGGTCCTCATTGTTATGGGCCATCTATCACTGGTATGTCTCATGGAACGTGAAGTCACGTGAGTGGTGCTTGAAATGGAAGTGAGCAGGAGAGGAGAAGGAAAACAATAAAGGAAGCAGCAGTACCAGCATGGTGTCGTGGTTGGTGTTAGACTACGATCTGAGAAGCCCAGGTTCAGATCGTCACGCTTGATGTGTGTGACCTTGGGGCAGTCTCTTCCTCTCAGCCTAACAGACCTCACCAGGGTTGTGGTTGTGAGGATGAAATGGAAGAGGGGAAGAACAATATAATAAACTGTCTGGGTCTTCACAGGGGAGAAAAAGAGTATATAAACATCTAAATAAACAAATACTGTTAGTCCCCCTGCCTTTACAGAGTAAAATCTCCCCTGTCCCTCCCTGAGGCCTACAACGTAGAGTTGCCAAGTCACCTTCCCTTTGCAGCGGGGGAGTCTTCGTCCCATTCTGGGACATTCACACGTGCACCGCGATGACGTCGCCCGGAAGTGACGTTATCACGCTGGGCATGTCACCGGGCGACGCTCTAGCAATCGCCCTAAAACTCTATGGTACCATAGAGTTTTAGGGCGATTGCTAGAGCGTCGCCCGGCGAAGTGCCCAGCATGATTACGTCACTTCCGGGCGACATCATGGCGCCGGGCACTTCAGCCTGATCGGCCACTTCGGGGGTGGGATTCCCCCCACCGGCCGGATCCGGACCGGTGGATTGGGGGCCCTTTCAGCAGGGGAATCCCCGCCCCCCAGGGGGACTTGGCAACCCTACTACAAAGTCTACCTTTGGCTGCTTTGTTTCATAGCTGACCCTGAGGGAGGCCTGCTTAATTTTCAGCCCCCTTTTTCAAGAGGTGCCTGCTATCACTAAGATGTCACTCAGTCCACATACACACACACACACACACACACACGCACACACACACAGCAGCCTCTTTCCAAACCTGCCAGGTCTCTGATCCCTTCTGGACTTTCCTTTCTGTTGTGTTGCTGAGTCTCTTCCAATGGCGAGTCTGCACTGGCTTTTCCTTCCATTGTTTGAACAGAAATCCCCCTCTGCATTGCATGCTGCTTTCACTTTCTTTGATCATCGGGTTTTATGGTACCTTCTGCACAGATTTATGGCCATTCAGGGGTGACTTAACAGTCAGGACAGCGGTGCCCTGAGTAGGGTTGCCAAGTCCATCTTCCACCCCCAGCGGGGGACTTTGGGGGCGTTCCTGGAGGGGGCGGGGCATCCTCGACGTGATGACGTCAGGTTGGGGACATTCACCACCCCCACCCCCCGCCCGTGTGCCGGATCTCCAGAAACGGCAGTTCCCTGCACTTAAAGGAGCCAACGTTTCCCTTTTAAGAGCTCGAAGCTGGCATTTCCCTGCAAGCTTTCGGAGGAAACACGGGTTCTACACACTTAAAGGGAGAGAGATGGGTGGCTGTGGGTGTTGGGGGTGCGGCTTTCCCTGCCAGCCATTTGGCCGGCAGCAGGTAGAACCCCCCCTAAAACGGGGGGGCCCTGGCAAACCAGGGGGGTTGGCAACCCTAGCCCAGAGGTATTTGTTGTTTTGAGCTGCACTTTTTCCTCTCAGTTGAGAAAATGTGGAGCAAATGCCGGATGCAGACTTGCCCCAAGTTGCTGCACCCTCAGTCTGTGTCTTCCCCTCTTCTGGGACTAATTTGCTTGTGTCTTGACATTTTCTTATCTTGTTTGGCACAAACATGTCCGGTCCAGTCTCTTGTAGAGTCTGTGTATGGAGAAGTGACAGTCAATTTATATACACGCTGGTGATGTGAGTTATCACCATTTATTGAAGGATTATTCCCACTCACAATAAGCTCCTCTGTAAGAGAAAGTACATTTGGCATAAAAATAACCTTGCAGCATAAATTTATTTTTCCAACATCTCTGTGTGAAACATAAAGGTCATTGTCAAAAAACCAAGTGAGGAACAGAATAGAATTTTCCAGATCCAGCAGCCTGCTTTTCTAGGTAAACAACATGAATTGTGCCGTTGAAGGAGTCAGTTTCTCATCCTGTAAAAGTTTACAGCAGACATAAAGGCACTAATATATGATTCGGTTGTGAGGTTTACCTAACCCTTTCCAAGTCGAAATTTATAATGTTCAGTGTTTCTATTTATGGTAACCCCTTGCCACAATAATCCCTGAGTGGTATCTGGAATTGGTCAAATATAGTCATCAGAAAGAGAAGTCGTTTGGGATGAAAAACAAAGGTTGGTTGCCATTTACATTCCTCTAAACTATCTCACTGTGGTGTTCCTTTTGGAGATAGTATCCAGGCGTGGTAAGCATGACACTTCTGCTTTTAAAGGTTTGTTGAGAAATAAACCCCATCAAGGTAAACCTGTTGTTATCGGTTGTTAAGGAGACCAACTGAACAGTCTTAAGTTTACTACCATTTGCAGAAATACAGCCGTATGCCTGTCAGCTCTGCAAACAAAATATACGCTTAGCTTTCCGATGCTGTTTGGTTAATGTACCCAAACATACCAATTTGTAGTTTCATTTTTCTCCCTTTTAAATGTGATTGAGCACAGTAGTGCAATCTGTCTGAGAATCGGAATTTCTGCTTTTTCCGCCATGGTATCAGCCTGGATCTCTTCCCACTGGAAACTTCCCCCACCCCCTAAGCCGAGGAATGTTGAAGCGTGAGAAGGGGGAACTCCCACACTCCACCCTTCTGTCATGTGTTTAGGACATTCCTGTCAGACCTAGTTCCTGCCAGCCAGTTTGTGAGATGGCAGGGGAGGGGGGAAGTGGTTTCAGACACAGGCAGGAGAATGAGGTGGCAGAATCCTAAGAGGGCAGAACAGATTGTACCACTTCAGTCTGCGAATGGCAGATGCTTGCTTTGAAGGTTCTTGCACAAGCAACTCCATGCAAGTAGAAGACTAGCACAGCAGGAAGAAAGGGTACTGAGGCCCCGGTCACACGGGCCGGATATCGTGGGGGGGAGACGTGGCTAAATGCCCCGGAGGAAACTAACCCGTGGCTGCCTGAGCATACGTCCCGGTCGAGGTCCCGTGGTTCAGGGGAAATGCTGATCAGACAGGTATCCTGCAGCGCAGCACAGAAGCAATCGCTCTTTGTGCACATGCGCTGTTGGGCGCTGTTGCTCAACCTGCGGAGACGAACAGCAGCGGGCGCCGGATGCCATGTAAGTCCACTGGGAACACAATCAGACCCCCGCCCTTGGCCCGCGGTTTCAGGAAACTAGTACCTCGTAGGTACTAGTTTTTAACTCCGCACGGGAGCACTGCGCTTCCCAGATGATGGGGTGAGATCGCGCCCAGAAAATCCGCGGGACTCCCGTGCCTCTCCCGCGGCAACTTTGCCATGTGACTGGGGCCTAAGTTCTATTTGTTTGCTGTGCTGGTTCTCTCACTGGAGGGAGATTTCACACAGGGGATCATTCCAAAATGGCATCCCTCATCTGCAGGCTGAAGTGGTGTAATCTACTCTTCTTTTCTCTATTTCTCGGGCCCAGATATAAGGTAGCCATCTCCAGATTGAGAAATTTCTGGAGATTTGGGGGTGGAACCTAGGAAGGGGGGAGTTTGGGGAGGGGGGAGGGAACTCAGCGAGCATGGGGTGCCATAGAATCCACCCTCTGATTTAGCTGCCATTTTCTCCTGTAGTCTGGAGACTAGTCTGTAATTCCAGGAAAATTCAAGACTCCACCTGGAGATTGGCAGTCCTAGCACAGAAGCAGCCCTGGCCTGAAAGCTTTTATGAAGTCCTTTTTAGCAGAAGATTTTTTTTATAAGATATGATCTGGACTGTTGCTGGTCTGGGTTACTGCTGTGTATCTGTGGTGTATTCAATCTGACGATGTATGGATGTGAACTCACTCACTGAATCACCATGTGAAGCTTTCATCCTGGGCTAGGATCCTAATCCTTCAATTGTAATTGGCAGCCCAGGAAGAGCCGACCAATCACCAACAGCCAGTTCCATGAGAGGGAACACTTGTGATTGGTCCTTAGCCGTATAACCTTATTGGTTGGAATTTGTATAGTAGGCGTGGCTACATTAGCCGGGAGAGTTTAAAAACAGAACAGCTTCGATGCTAAAGCTGTTCTGGCTATTCATGTTGATCTGTTTGGAGTTGAGTTACGGGTTGCTGAATAAAGCTGATCTTTTGCTGAAATCATGCTCTGACTCTTTGTTAAGTAACCGACTTAACAGTATCTCTCTCCTCTGACCAGAGAATGGTGATAACATAATTCCCACCTCACATCTGACAGGCTCCAGGTTCCCTTACTTACCATTTAGGGTTGCCAATTGCCAGGTCCAGGTTGGAAAATACCTGGAGAATTTTGGGGGTGGAGCCAGGAGAGGGCGGGGTTTGGGGAGGGGAGGGGCCTCAGCATGGCTCAATGTCATAGAGTACACCCTTCAAAGCAGCCATCTTCTCCAGGGGAACTGATCTCTGTCTGCTGGAGATCAGTTGTAAAAGCGGGAGATCCCCAGGCCCCGCCTGGAGGCTGGCAACCCTATTACCATTCATTTCCCTGATGGCAGCCCCAGCAGTGGCTGCTGCTGTAACTTTCCCAGCCTGAAATTAGTTGGCGACAAGGGAAGTCTGAAACTCCTGTACTCCAAAAGCAGTGTGGTGGTTGCAGTGATGAGGTTTTTCTTCATGTTATGAGTTTGGGGTAAGGGGAAAAATTGGCTTATTCTCAGGCATCTTTCATAATCAAGCTGTCTTGGACTGAATGGTTTATACAGTTCCATTGTCTACTTACTGGAGAAGTACCTAACAATATCAATACATTGCGAGGCCTTATCTTTATTTATTTATTTACTACAAAACCAGATAAAGAAAAGACAAAAAAGAAAAATGTGAAATCAAACAAACGAGACATTGATTATCTTTAGATATTTGGTTATTCTTCACTGTTATATTGTGTATAAATCTTTCAGCTGACAATCATTTGATCCAGCTGAAGGGTAAGGAAAGAGGAAGATGTTATTGGACCAAAGCCCGTAGCTGTGACCCAGTGATTATTTTTAAACCTGGCATATGTAAGTTCAAATATGCACAGGGGAGAAAGCTAGACAGTCAGTAGCTTTTATACCTTTTGCTATGACTTTGTGATTTCTGATCCATGGATCTAAAAATTATCCCGTGGTGGGTTCCTAGGAAGAGAGGCAGAGGAGGATTGTATGATTGGTGGGAAAGGTAAAGGTTTCCCTTGCTTGAAAGCCAGTCGAATCCGACTCTAGGGATGTGGTGCTCATCTCCGTTTTCAAGCTAAAGAGCCAGCGCTGTCCAGAGACGTTTCCGTGGTCATGCGGCCGGCATGCCAGGGGTCATTTTGTAGAAAAAGAGGTGCAGGAGCTCATTAGCATAACTCATTAGCATAACTCATTAGCATTATATATTTGCATATGCCACACCCCCTGACATCATCAGAAGTGTGTCAGAAGGCAACATCCACCACTAGACTGTTTTGGATTGCTAGCTATTGGGGGG
>NW_015168667.1:301318-306804 GCF_001447785.1 Gekko japonicus | reverse complement strand
GCTGAACCACCCACCTTCCGGTCTGCAGTTTAGCATCTTAACCACTTGAGCCACCGCAGCCCTATGATTGGTGGTAAAAATAGGTAATTATAGTTGTTATTAACCCCCACCCATGTCTTTTCAGTGACTAGAGGGATTTACTGTGACGCCACTGGCAGAGGGTATTCAGTTTTGAAGGAAATGCATCCTGCATGATGCATCCTCCTAGCCCAACTGGAGGATTCTCCCAACCAGGGGAGGATCTCCTGATATCCCCCTCTGAGGACCTTAAGTCTTATGGGGATTTTGTTAAGCGTATGGCTAACACGTTGGCCCTTTCGACTGTTCAACCTCCTCCTGCAGCCATGGACTCAGTTTTTGACATTGTCCAGATGGTCACTTCCACAGCCATCATGTTGCCCATGACCTCGGTCCTGCTGCAAGTGGCCAAAGCTCCATGGTCCCATCCGGCTTCCATCCCCATTTCTAGCCGTAGGATGGATCACATGTATAAAGTGCAGGAAACGGATGCTGAGTTCCTGTTCCTTTGTTGAGGACCTTCCTTTTGAGGGTGAAGGCCTGTTCAGCTCCACGACAGATACTGTCTTGCAAAACCTGGACAAAAGTATCAAAATGTCATGTAATTTAGGAGTCTCTTCTACCCCTAAACACAGCAGGGCAAAATCCTGGAACAAGTCCTGGTCCCACAAATCCTCACTCAGGTCTTCCCCAGAGACACAGTGGCAGAGATCCTCGAATGTTTCTTCATGTCCTTATGGAAACAAACCTAAGTTTTCATCGCCCGCCCAATCTAGGGCTAAGACCCCAAGGTCTCTAAACAGAGCCTTTAACTCTGGTCATCTACACATACTTCCCACCCACCTGTCCCCTTACCTTACTGCAAGGCACCAGATAACATTGGACCGGTGGGTTCTTTCTGTCACCAAGGAAGGATAACTTATCGAGTTTACCCAAACCCCATCAGCATCCAACTTCGTGCTTACTCAATCGTCAAGCACACTCCTGGAAGAGATTCAAAACCTTCTCCAAAAAGATGCTATAGAACAGTTCCCTACATCCCAACACTACCAGGGATTTTATTCTCGTTATTTTACGGTCCCCAAGAGGGACGATGGTCTCCATCCCATTATGGACCTCAGAAACCTCAATCAGTTTATAGTCTACAAGAAATTCCATATGATGACTTTGCAGAACATCCTCCCACTCCTCAAACAAGGTGGTTGGATGGTGACGCTGGATCTGCAGGATGCATATTTCCATGTAACAATCCATTCAGCTCACAGGATGTTTCTTCGCTTTGTGAGAGGGACACTTTCAGTACAAAGCTCTTCCTTTTGGGCTATCTACGGCTCCCCGAGTTTTTACAAAAATGATGGTGGTCATAGCCACTCACCTTCGCATCCAAGGTGTACGGATCTTTCCGTACATCGACGACTGGTTGCTGGTAGCAGATTCAAGAGCCACCCTACTGAACCACATAGATCTCACTCTAGGTGTTCTGGAAGCATTAGGACTGAGAGTAAACCTCAAAAAGTCCATGCTCCTCCCTTCATTGAGGGTCCAGTTTATCGGGGCAATCTTGAACTCGAAGGTCTGCAGGGCATTTCTTCCCCCCAAAGGAGCGGCCGACATCACTGGTCTCATACACCTCCTTCATCAGCAGGGGGACACCTCAGCGAGACAAATCCAGTGTCTCCTCGGGCTAATGGCCGCCACTACGGCAGTAATCGTTTTCGCCCGGTTACATATGAGACCACTCCAGTTGTGGTTCCTCAAGAGGTTCCACCCACAACTTCATCCTCAGTCGCGGAGGTTCATCCTCCCTGCTCAGGTTCTGGACTCACTGGACTGGTGGGAGAATCCGCACAATCTCTTCGCGGGAGCTCCGTTTCACCCACCCTCCCCATCTTTGACGCTCACCATAGATGCATCTCTATGGGGATGGGGAGCACATCGCAAAGGGATCTGTGTGGGCTCCAGGTGGGAGACTCATGTGGCCCACAAACATATCAACTTTTTGGAACTGTTAGCCATTCAGTATGCCCTCGGGTCCTTTCGACACCTAGTAGCCCACCACACCATAGTAGTCTTTTCCCCCCCTTAACCCTTGAAGGGATATTGTTTATTGCATTTTCTATAAACTACACAGAAATAAGGGAGGGTATCTACAAACGACAGGTGAAAGGAAAGAAAAACCTCTAAAAACCCAAGAGGTGGTGGCCATTACAAAGCATATAAACATTTGCTAAATGATTAGAGAGATTATTAGTTACATTGAGTGTGGTCAATATATGTATGCTTATGTTATAAAAACCAGTTAAAATAGCTGTTCAAGAAACACCACAAAAGAACCACTAATCACACCATAGTGGTCTTGACCGACAACACCACGGCTCTGTGCTACCTAAACCATCAAGGGGGAATGGTGTCAAGGGCAGGGGTCATTTCATAGAAAAAGAGCTAGGGGACTCATTAGCATAACTCATTAGCATATGCCACACCCCCTGACATCACCGGAAGTGTGTCCTCCCCACAGCCAGCGGCAACCTCCAGCGGGCACCAGCAGGGAGCTCCAGGCCCCGCCCTCCCGCACCTCACCCGGGGGGATGGCATCCCCCCACGTCCCCCCACATCCCCCCGCGTCCCCCCCAAATGACCCCTGGTCAAGGGAGCTATGCCAACTGGCCCTGGACATTTGGAAAGAATGCCAATTGTAGGATGTCTTTTTACTGGCAGCCCATCTACCTGGATCCCTGAACGTGCAAACGGACCTCCTAAGCAAAGGGGGAGCCTCACTGCATGAGTGTGAACTCAATTGGACATATCTCCAGCCAGTCTTCGACAGGTGCGGCCAGCCAGACGTGGATGTGTTCAAAACCCGTCAGAATGGGAAATGTCGCCTGTTCAGCTCCAGGGCAGGGAGGGACCCTTTGTTCCTGGGGGATGGGCTTCTTTACCCATGGAACCACAGACGCGTGTTCCTTTTTCTGCTGCTCCCTCTACTCACCAAGGTGATCAACAAGATAATGAGAGAATGGCCTCAATGCATCCTTGTGACCCCATGGTGGCCCCCCAGCATTGGTTCCCCTCTCTGCTCCACCTGTCCAAGGGCTCTTTCATCCACTTTCCAGCTGCGCCAGATCTCCTCCTTGCACAGAAGGGTCAGGTGCTGAACCACAATGTACCCCATCTCAAGCTCACAGCGTGGAGGATCCTGTAGCATGGATTAGGAACAGGATAGACCATGTTTTACTGAACTGTCGTAAGCCTTCTACGCATGAACATAAGAACATAAGAGACGCCAATGTTGGATCAGGCCAAAGGCCCATCCCGTCCAACACTCTGTGTCACACGATGGGAAATGGAGGAAGTTCTTATCTTACCTCAGCTCCCTGGGGCTGCCTCCACCTCCCTCGGACTTGGTCGCAATTTTTGGTTTCCTGTTGTCCCGCTTGGATTCGGGCCTTAGTTGTGCATCGTTGCGCATTTATTTAGCCACCATCTCGGCCAATCATCCTGCGGTGGATGGTTACCCCATTTTTTCTCACCCTAAGACCAAACAATTCCTTAAGGGCCTCAATCGCCTTTTCCCCCCGTCCAGGGGCCCTACACCTGCCTGGGACTTACCTCTGGTGCTGTCCAAACTTATGGGCAAACCTTTTGAGCCCATGGCTACGTGTAGCTTGCAACTCCTCTCCTGGAAAACAGCATTTCTGGTAGCCATTACGTCAGCTTGAAGGGTGAGTAAACTGTCTGCGCTTCATGGTTACTCGCCTTACCTGAGTTTTCACCACAATGGTGTTACCTTGGCTCCGGATGTCTCTTTCCTGCCCAAGGTTGTCTCCAAATTCCATCTGAGGGTGGACATTGTTCATCCCATGTTCTTCCCATCGCCACAGAACGATAATGAATGTCGTCTGCACACCTTGGACATAAAAAGGGCTTTTACATCATGGGGTGGCACACACAAGGTGCTATTTCGCCAATTCAGTTTAGATTCTATTTCTGTGTGGTTCAGCATGTCAACCAACACTTTGTCTATAGTTCTGAAGCTCTTTTTAGAAATAATCACCTACTACACTTTCAAGTACCTTGAACTAGAACTCATTCATTCAGAGAAATTGCCTAATGATAGCACTTATCTCTTTATTCCTGGTTGGCATGTAGCTCATTGCTTTCCGTTAAAGACCTTTATAATGTTTGGAAAGCTTGTGCTCACAAGCAAAATGTGAACTGATTTAAAATAGCAAATTCCAATGGCCAAAATAAATCATTGGATTTTAAAAGAATGATCCAATAGAATTCAAACTGAATGTTAGCAGATTGCTTTCAATACCTTCCAAAATTATTTTGTTTTTAAAAAGATCCATAGAGGCCAACTTTAAAATTAATGTAAAAGACATCAAAGTCTAGCTTAGTGTGATAATTTCATGCCAAGAAGAATAATGGATCGAGCAGGGGTGTCGAACTCAATTCTTACGAGGGCGAGATCTGACATAAATGAGACCTTGTTGGGCCGGGCCATGTGTGTCATAAAATGTAATGCCAGGTAGTGGAGATATACACTTTATAAAGAACACAGACAAACAACTGATATTAGCTGTGAACATATCAGGCATGTTGGTTTCCCATTCTGTCCCACACACACACAAAAAGACTCCTCCATTTTTCTTGAACAACATGACACTCTGTATCTACTTTTCTTTTCTTGGCTAATGCCATTATTGCCAGTCTTTCCAAAACACACACTTGTCAAGACAGTGCTGCAATGGAAAGGGTGACAGTTTTACAAAAAGGTTCATAGAACAAATTTAGAGTCCAGTGGCACCTTTAAGACCAACAAAGGTTTATTCAAAGTATGAGCTTTCATGTGCAATGCACAATTTTTCAAATATATTGGAATGGAAGATAAGAGTTCAAACTTGTACTCATTGCCTTCTAGGAAGTAAGGAACGCTGAGGGCAGCTGTGTCATTTTGAAAAAAAGGGAAAGTTAAAGAGGAAAGAAAAATGGCCTGTTTACGCCTCTACAAGGAGAGATGTGGTTCAACTGGAGGAAATTTCCAAATATTTTACCCCCCAGTGGTTTATTCCCTACACCTGCAATCATACTCCCCATGTGTATATTTATATGCCACTTCATCTCATTCTTGAGCTGGCACACAAACTGAAAAACAGTATAAACTCAGGAACCTAAAACCAAACACAATTGAAATACTATAACAAGAAGCAACAGAAAGGCTGGACAGCTAATTAACATGTAACATGATGAAGATGTTCATACAAATTCATAGCAGCCAGCTTTATTCAAAGAGGGTTTTTTGGGGGAGGGGGGTTGCTAGCAGCGCATATCCAAATTACTATCAGGCAAAGTGGGAAGGTAACAGCGTTCCGTGCGCCTTGGTGTTTAGTCATGCCGGCCACATGACCACGGAAACGTCTTCGGACAGCGCTGGCTCTTCGGCTTTGAAACGGAGATGAGCACCG
>NW_015168667.1:296139-301060 GCF_001447785.1 Gekko japonicus | reverse complement strand
CTGAGGGAAAACCATAGAGTTTTCCCTCGGATGACTGTGGCCCCGCCCCCAGCGTGCCCGGTGTGGTTGCGTCACTTCCGGGTGATGTGCACGTCGAGGTGGGGTTCCCCCCAGGGCCCAATCCGCCGGCGGTGGGGAATGGGCCTCTGGGGCGGGGGTTTCCCCGCCCCCCGGGGGGACTTCGCAAGCCTATGCCTCTTCCAGCTTTCGTAAACAAAGCACAGCAGGGAGCTTCCAATTGCAAAGGATAGCCCAGAAACACAGTGAGTTGCAGATCTCACTGAGGCCCTTGGAGTCGTTGTAAACAAAGGCACAAGGTACTTTGCATGGCAAGAACAGAGGGAGAGAAAACAGCTAATCGCAGCCACCGGAAAAGCTAGTCACGTGGAGCTGCGATCACACTTCTTTGCTCCCGACAACAGAGGGAAACAGCTGATCTCAGTCCCCAAAAAAGCCAGTTTTATGGAGCTGCTGATCAACCCCAACAGGCAGCAGTAAATCTTTACCAGTGCGGGTTGGGGGGAGCAGTGGGGTAGGGGGTGGGGTGTTTGGGGGGCAGGGGGTGCTCATGGGCCAGATTAGAGACCTGGTTGGGCCAGTTCCGGCCCACAGGCCATATCTTTGACACCTCTGGGATAGAGTCTGGCGCTTAGGCTTATAAAAAAGTCTGATCCAGCAAGGAGATTCATGTATACTAAGAACATACCCTTAAGATCAGTAGACTATAGTACAAGTTTTATTCCCTTATGCTGTTCAGTTTTAGCCTGCTGCATATACATGCTAAAAATTCAGTATGCAAAAGATTCCTGAGGCCTTGACCATTCAGGAAGAAATTTCCAATATGAGACATCCTTGTGACTTTAGAAGAAATTAACTAGGGTTAGCCAGCCTCTGAAAACAAATAAGGCTGTGTATAGAAAAATTGCTTTCTGCTTCTATATCCACATGCCTTCTCCTGTGATGTCTTTTTGATAACATGCTGTGTCTTGTTTCCTGTTGCAAGCCAAATGGTGAGGGCCACATGGCCTCAATAGCCATGCCATAAACCCACATTCTTTCACACTTCCATGCCAAAAGCCAGACCTCATGGCACCACTTTCTGGCTCACATGCAAATCGTCATGTAGACGATGAAATAGCTGGAGTTTGGGTCACCTGACTGCAGGAGGGGCCTCCAAACTTCTAGCCATTCCTGTGTTGCAGCTATGGCAACCAACAATTGGGCATACCCATGCCTACTCGCAATTGGCTGATGGCCACGGCTAATTGTGACTGGAATTGGGCTATATTCCCTATGGGAATGAGAGCGTGCTCTGGCTGCTGTCTCGTTTAGTTCTCCCTTCTTCCTTTTGCTGCCTGTTTTATTGCACCTGGAAATGCTGCCTCGTGAGAGACAAAGAGTTGCTTTGTGAACTGCAGCACATGGGTGCAAGGATGGGATTTCGGATGGGATTTCTCTTCAAAATCCCTTGGTGTCTAATTGGACTGTATACCTTGGACACTCTTGGAATATGGACACTTCATTGGTAACTATGAATATCTTTAATGTATAGTTAAGGCAAATTGCCCTAGTCTTTGTTATTTTGTAATCTCTGGTAGTCTATGCTAATCTCTGTACTGAATAAAGATCCTTCTGATTGTTAAATGGTTTCTGATGTTGTACCTGAATTCTAAGTCTAAATCCTGTGGCCTAAACGCTCACCATATACGCTACCATTGGAGAATAAAAGTGTGCATCTCTATATTGAGTTGCTAATGTGTTTTGTCCCAGATGCCAACTAAAGGTTTGGAATCTCTACCTTAGGAAAGGCAGGGACTACTGAAAAGAGGTTCTGGTGGCATATTGTTCTGAAAACCAGAGAGGATAAGCCATCTCGTGGTTTGTTGTTTAATGTAGTGAAAAGTACAGGATTCCCTCCCATTCCTGGACTGGCTTGGGTGGGCAAAGACCTGTACAGGCTGCCATCTTACCTGGGTATTAGTACCCTTTTAGCCCCAGCTCACAGATTTTTTTTCTTAGCTCAGGAAGGAGGGCTCCAGAGCAGACTGATTTATGCAGAAGCCAAATTGCTCACTCACAACTTTAATGCCAGTAGCTTACAAAGTAGAATTTTTGCTCACAAAAAACTTCACAGCTTAGAGGGAGCATTGATCAGTACCATTGGATTGTGTGGGTCATCTTTCTAAGTGGGATCAGACTGCATGTAATTTAAACGTGACATTTTAAAATAGTTCGTCGCACAGTGCTGAGGCTTAGCTCATTAAATTAAACCATTTTGACGACACAGGCTCACACACTCCAAAAGGTGAAGCTGGTTTAAAATTTGTTAGATGGCAGACCTAAGTTATGATTCATTCCATTTGGTTGTGTCCCAGTCTTTTTTTCTTTTTCTTTTGCCTGAATTCAGCTTTAACAATTTAGACCCTGTAGGGGTTCATCTGGATCTTTTGCAGCCGCCTTCTGTTCTATAAACATCTAGCGAGGATCCCATTCTATGGGAAGGAAGAATCCATTGTTAGAGAGTTTGAATGTGACACTCATTCCCTTGCACTGTGCATAAGAGCAAGGATCTATTTAGGCCTCTGCTTTGCTTTTCATCACTGTCCAGTACCTGCCGCCACAATCCTGTCCAGCTTCCTTTGACCTGGGACAGCCCCTTGCCCTGTTTTTGGTCTCCCTCCTCTCCTGATGCATCTCTTCAGAGGGTTTAGGTGACCCAGTTTGGAAATCTTTGCCCTGTTTTTTTTTTTTCCCCAGGCCAGACCAGTCTTAAAATAAAATAAAAACAAAAATCTGCTGACTTCCCCAAGCTCTGGGCATCAGAAAGTTGTAAGGTGCTTCCGCTGTGTGCAGTTTCGTAAGCCAGGGCTGCATTTGCAGGCCTTTGTTGTTCTGTGGCACTATAAATAAAGCTATTAGCATCAGTATGTAAATAGGTTTCTATTTTTGTTCAGTGCATTGTTTGGGGGAAACTAGGCCAGTTATTCAGTGGAAATTGTTTGCTGTTCAGCTCAAAGCTTTACTTGTTTATTTCGGGCAGTACTATTTTGCAAAATATCTCTATTGTGCTTTATTTAAAATGGGACAGGCTGTGGTAGGCAAATCCAGACCTCTGGAGGCTTTGGTCCTCTGGAGCAGAGAATTATATCTTAGTAGCTGAGCTTGTACAAGAACTGATGTGATTTGGTCTCTGTTTGGCAGCATGCTAGACTACATATCTGTGGGCATATCTTGATCCTTCGCTTTCCGTTTTCAATTGGTAAAAGGTAGATTTAGTTATTTTTTATTAAAATATTTATACTCTGCCTTTCTTCTTGGCTCAAGGCAACTTCAAGGAAATAATTAAAACATTACAAGTTAAAAACAAGGGAAATAAAATTCCCAAATACTTCCGCCCATCAAAGATAATTGCTGTTCATATTCCATTCAAAAGCCCTCACAAACATTTCAGAATGGGCAAGATTTGTTCTCAAGCTCTTAATCCGCTGTGAAAAAGCCAGTTCCACTATGTCCAGGACAAGTAGATCCCAGGCCCTCTAGAACATCAGCCTTTCCAATCAACATTACCTCAGTCTTGATTAGGCTTCCCAAGTCCCCCCGGGGGGCGGGGAAACCCCCTTCCCAGAGGCCCATTCCCTGCCGCCGGATCAGGCCCTGGGGGGAACTCCTCCCCGACGTGCGCGTCACCCGGAGATGACGCAACCACGCCGGGCACGCTGGGGGCAGGGCCACGGCCATCCAAGTAAACTCTATGGTTTTCCCTTGTATGGCTGTGGCCCCGCCCCCAGCATGCCTAGCGTCGTCACATCACTTTCTGGTGACGTGCATGCGATGCACGCGCTCAACTGACGCCGACCGGGAGCCCCCTGCTCCCGGCGAAAATCAACTTGGCAACCCTAGCCTTGATTGGATTTAACTTCAGATGTTTCTGCCTTAGCCACCTGATCACAGCCTCAAAGCACAGGTTCAGAATCAAGATGGATGCATCTTGAGACCTGGATATTGAAATATAGAGCTGGGTTTCATCTGGGTATCATTTGCATATTTATGACACCCGGCCCCAAAGTTCTGGATGATCTAATGCAGTGGCCTCCTATTAAAAAGACCGAAACCACCAAAGGGCTACTCCTCAATACCAACTCCATATTTTGCGGAGTCGTCAATTATATGGACCCATCTAGACATGACGGGTGTCCCTAGTTTGCCCCCAGGGACTGCCACTTTAAAAAGTGAGTTCCCAGCTGGCAACTCCTTTAAATTACACCATGGAGACCCAAGAGAGAATCATGCCTCCTTCCATGCTGTTTTTTAAGGATTGCAAAAAAACCCGGTTTGGCAGGGGTCCCCTGCTTTTTGGGGGGTTCTACCCGCCGCCGGCCAGCTGGCCAATGGGGAAGCCCCGCCCCCAAGCCCCAACACCCGCAGCCAGCCCTCTCCCTTCTCCCTGCACTTAAAGGGGCTCCCTTTAAGTGAAGGGAGCTGGCGTATCCCACACGCCCCATCTCCAAGCGGAGATCGGGCGTGCAAAGCCTTCCAGCTCCCTGCACTTAAAGGGGCCCCTTTAAGTGCTGGGAGCTGGCGTTTCCCCACGCGCCCATCAGGGGGGGCAGACGTTCCCAACGTGATGTCATCACGTCGGGGATGCCCCGCCCCCTCTGGGAATGCCCCCCAAAGTCCCCCGCTGGTGACTGAAATGGACTTGGCAACCCTATGTTTTTTCCTCCCCAAAATGGCACACAAAGGGAAGGGAAAGGCTGTGGCCCTTCCTTCTCCAGCACTGTGGTCATGATTTGAATCACACCTTGGTACTTGAGGAAGTAAGTTCCTCACAGCTTCTGTGTCCTGACGCATATAGTTTGAGCCAAAGTCCATTGAAGTCAGGATTGCAGTGTTAGAAGCCCTTTGGATAGATTTGGATAGG